>NW_028270141.1:121521323-121823148 GCF_037043375.1 Chiloscyllium plagiosum | reverse complement strand
TATCCCAGCATTGTTAGTGCAGTCTCAATTCAACGGGCAGGAATCTGAAAGCTTCCCGATCAGATCTGGAGTCAGGCAGGGCTGCCTGGTCTCTCCTGCCTTGGTTGCGTGTTGTATAGAGCCCTCATCACCAGAACTTTCCAACAAGCACCAGGGCAGCGCTCGGCTGGTGGTGAGAAGGGCACTGCCTGTCAGATCCTTCATGGGCACCTGGTCGCTCTGCACCATTTACAGCAGAGAAAAAGGCCTCTTGGCCCATCAAATCTGCACCAGTCAAAACCAACCACTTAACTGTTCTAATCCCATTTCCCGGCATGTGGTCAATAGCCTTGGCATCGGAAGTGAACATCTAAATGTTTCTTAAATGGAATGAGGGATTCTGTCTCTGACAAGCAGTGAGTTCCAGATTCCCATAGCCTCTGGGTGAAATCATCACATCCCCTCTAAACCGCCTTGTTCCGTCCCTTAAACCTACGCCCCTGGTCATTGATCCCTCCACAACCTGTCCCAGACCAGCTTACGCATCTCAGTCACATCCCCCGCTCTCAGACTCCACTGCTCTGGGGAAACAACACTGATCTGTCCAACCTCTTTCTTCATAACCAAAACCCTCCAGCCCAATGGCTGTCCTGGGAAATCCCCAGGTAAGAAAATCACTGCGTTTCACTAAAACTGCACACAGTTCCCCCCTCGAAATGTGGCCGCAGATGCCCAGGATGGGGGATAAATGGCTGGGATGGGGAGGAGTGGCTGACTGGGTGATATTGGGTCAAGGAGTGGGGTGGCAGCTGGCTGAGGGGGTGGGCGGGTCAGGAGGAGGTGAGAGCTGGGTATAGTTCTGTGTCTCTGCCTCTCATTCATTGAAGCTGTCAAGTGAGTGGGAGTAAGGCAGTCTTACTGAGGGAGAGAGAGAGAGAGACAGCCAGCCAGCCTGGGGCTGCAGGGGTAGGGGGAACCCTCACTCCCAACCAGAAACTGCAACCACAAGTTGCTCACAGCTCGCCATGCCCTGGAGGAAGCTGCTGCCGCCCCCTGTCTCGGCTGCCCCTCGCTGGATGATGCCCCTCTGCCTGTCCTCGGTTGCCCTCCTGCTGTTGGGGCTGGCGGTGGTGCCCCCCTGGAGCCCGGGGTCGGTGCTCGGGAGCCGGCAGCGGCTGCAGCAACACCAGGCGCCCGGGGAACAGCGCTCCGCCGCCGGCAGCAGCATGAGAGCGGAGAGTCGCTCAGCCCGGAGCCGGAGCATGGAGGACAGGGCAGAGACTTGCTGCCCGGGATCCCCCCTTCAGGACAGGCGGCAGGTGAGTGAGAGACGGGGAAAGCCAGGGTTCAGATAGGTGCCTGGCACAGGAGCTCAGTTTGTAAACTTTTACAAAGACACTGCCACACATACAGAGGGCGATGTACAAACATTACAGAGAGAGGGAAAAAATCAGGTTAAAGTGACTTCTTACAGGAGACTGCTTCTTCAGGGTTCATCCGAGCTGTTATTTCTTTCAAAAATATACTTTATTCAAAAAAAATCTTTATCTACATATAGTCACTAGAGCAGTGTGGTCCTGCTCAGTTTCTGCATATGGAAACAAACAGACAAACATTGGAGTTTGACTTTCCCTACAGTTCCAGCAAGTAAACCCAAGGCATTTCTAACTCCTGCAGGGCACTATTTACATATATTCGAGGCACCGGGAGGGTCTGATAACTGGACCGACCCCCACCCCCCCCCGTAACTTTGCCTAAGGACTGTCATAGACTGGTCTTTCCCCCCACGCTGTCGTCTGTCTCTCAGCGGGTAGCCCTGGACCCTGGAATGTGCCAGTCTGCAACACTCATCGAGGTCAACTCCTTGTTCTGTAAGCCCAAGATCCGAGCTGTACTCAACCTCCCGGTTAAAGTGCTGCCCGAGGCTGGGAGCACTGGCTGCCCAAGACTGGAACTCCTTTCTTGGACTTAACCCTTTTGCATTCAGTTTGTTTTTAAGATATTGCAGATATCAAGAGTAAAGAGAGTTCTGATCTAACTGTTCAGTAACAGAGGCTGGAGGGGCTGAATGGCCTCCTGTTTGTGGGTTGGGGTGAAATATTTAAATGAGCTGCTGAGGAAAGGGGTCACGTGAGAGGCCTGGCTAAGGGTTAAATAGGTGTCAATGTGCCTATGACAATGCTAGGGCCCACTTGCTGAACTTTTAACATTGTACTGTGGGAAAGGGAGCCTGCAATTGCTTAAAAATATTGGGGAATAATATTCTGCATCAATTTATACTTCTATAAACTTGTTGATAGATCAGTACATCATCCCTTTTTGAACATGGAGTAATGTGAATGACTTTGTGTGACTGAGTACTGACCTTTTGTGTGACTCTGACAACAGACACCTGGTCATACACACTGTACTGAGGGGCCCTCAGGGCTCTAGCTCAGTCATGCCAGGATACAATGGGGTTTCTGTTTGGGGAGGGGGAGGGCTTTGTGGAGATCCACTCAGTCATGCACTTCCACTATGTCAAGTACTTGCACAGATTCTACACATGATATGGCCCACATGATAACAGCACATTTGCTCTGTATCCACATACACACCACTGAAACATTTACGGTGCCCTTTTAAAAATTAGTTTTCTTCCTTGCCGCCTGATGTGAACAATGAGGTTTAAACTCGAAACAAGCTGAAAAGTAAACGTGAGTAACAAGATCCTGAATTATTTCTTCTGGACAGTAGACAAAAAATACACCTGCCAGTTGGCTGGCTTCCACCATCAGCATGATTAATACAGGCTTCTGTGTCAAGCCTTTTTCATGATTAAATAAGGTACCAGAGCATTAAAGTAGGTAAGATGGGATGGAGTGTTTAATTACATAAACCAGTCTGGTAGAAAATTGAAGTGAGTTAGAAAATTTGAAGTCCTGTGGTTTAATTGGCATTTCATGAGGCTGGTGTGTCCATTCTAAGCTACAAATTGAACTGAACAGCTAAAGGAGCAGGTTTCTCATTAACAACTGGTCCAAATTGATGATAGTAATCTCTGATTTTTGGAGAAGGAATCAATTTTCTCTAGATACAGTAAGAATGATGTTTTAAAAAAAAGGGATTCCTACAGACTGACCAGGCTGTAAAATCTTGATTCATTATTGATCTTGAACTGCTTTTGGTTTTCTAAATTTCGAAGAGTCAATGAGGCAGAATGTATGTACCTTCCATGGGGAAGCACCAGCAACCCGGCAATTTACAACACTGCGGGCTGGGGGCAGTGGGTTCATGATCTCCATATCAGCTGTGGTTATCAATGTGGCAAAAACACTAACCCTTCATTGTTCTGGACCTGGCTCGAGTGTGGTTTCTCAATACTGCACAATAAAGCCTGTTTCTCAACATAATCATAGAGTCATGGAGATATACAGCACAGAAACAGACTCTTCAGTCCAACTCATCCATGCCGACCAGATATCCCAACCCAATCGAGTCCCATTCTCCAGCATTTGGCCCATATCCCTCCAAAACCTTCCTATTCATATACCCATCCAGATGCCTTTTAAATGTTACAATTGTACCAGCCTCCACCACTTCCTCTGGTAGCTTATTCCATACACAAAACACCCTCTGTGCGGAAAAGTTGCCCCTTAGATCTTTTTTATATCTTTCCCTTCTCACCCTTAACCTATGTCCTCTAGTTCTGGTCTCCCCCACCCCAGAGAAAAGACTTTGTCTATTTATCCTATCCATGCCCATCATAATTTTATAAACCTCTATAAGGTCACCCCTCAGCCTCTGACGCTCCAGGGAAAACAGCCCCAGCCTGTTCAGCCTTTCCCTATAGCTCAAATCCTCCAACCCTGGCAACATCCTTGTAAATCTTTTCTGAACCCTTTCAAGTTTCACAACATCTTTCCAATAGAAAGGGGATCAGAATTGCATGCAGTATTCCAACAGTGACCTAACCAATCTCCTTTACAGCCGCAACATGACCTCCCAACTCCTGTACTCAATACTCTGACCAATAAAGGAAAGCATATCAAACGCCTTCTTCACTATCCTATCTACCTGTGACTCCACTTTCTAGAAGCTATGAACCTGCACTCCAAGGTCTCTTTGTTAAACATCACTCCCTAGGGCCTTACCATTAAGTATATAAGTCCTGCTAAGATTTTGCCTTCCCCAAATTCCTTTTGCTGTTACAGCATCCTTCATTCCAAAGCTGTTTAACATATTAGTCTCTGGTCACATCTGGCTGATTGAGAATCCAGATGTGTTACATTCAATTTCTGATTAGTAAATAAAAGAAAAGTAAAAGATTCCAGCATTGAGGATGTGATCTGAATATTCGTTCACTCAATCCTTTCATGTGAACTTTAACCATTTATTGGTAAAATGATCAGAGCTGAAAATGTGTTGCTGGAAAAGTGCAGCAGGTCAGGCAGCACCCAGGGAACAGGAGAATCGACGTTTCGGGCATAAGCCCTTCTTCAGGAATGAGGAAAGTTTGTCCAGCAGGCTAAGATAAAAGGTAGGGAGGAGGGACTTGGGGGAGGGGCGTCGGAAATGTGATAGGTGGAAAGAGGTCAAGGTGAGGGTGATAGGTCAGACTGGGGTGGGGGCGGAGAGGTCAGGAAGAAGATTGCAGGTTAGGAAGGCGGTGCTGAATTTGATGGATTTGACTGAGACAAGGTGGGGGGAGGGGAAATGAGGAAACTGGTGAAATCCGAGTTCATCCCTTGTGGTTGGAAGGTTCCTAAGTGGAAAGGTTCCTAGGGTTCCTCCACACACATCTTCTATTGCATCCTCTGCACTCGATGTGGCCTCCTCTATACTGGGGAGACAGGCCACCTACTTGCGGAGCGTTTCAGAGAACACCTCTGGGACACCCGGACCAACCAACCCAACCACCCCGTGGCTCAACACTTCAACTCCCCTCCCACTCCACCAAGGATATGCAGGTCTTTGGACTCCTCCATCGCCAGACCACAACAACACGACGGTTGGAGGAAGAGCGCCTCATCTTCCGCCTAGGAACCCTCCAACCACAAGGGATGAACTCGGATTTCACCAGTTTCCTCATTTCCCCTCCCCCCACCTTGTCTCAGTCAAATCCATTCCCTCTCTCTCCTTGGTAAAATGATCAGCTAGACATCAGCGTGCGCTTTCCCTTTTTTGATTTATTTTGAGGGCTCTATTCCTTGATCTCCCATTCCCATAGACAGATGTACCTGCTGCTGTAGGGAGCTTCCCGGATTCCTAGCACTGGCACTGTCTTCAAAGTCCACTCATGCACTCGTTCAGATGCTGGCAGTCCACATCTGCTCTGCAGGGTTTGTTTAATTGTCCTGGAGCTGTTGGACTGAGAGTAATTAGCACCCACTTTGCTGATGGGGAGTTAGACTAGGACAATGAATTTGCAGATGAGGTTGCTGTCTCTCTGACATGGTTTAGCTTCTCCCTGATGCCGCAGATGCAATATAAATCTGCCCAAAATCTGGGGAATGAAAAGGAATAGATTTTTTAAAAGTTAATTATATATTTCTAAGGAGCTGTTTTGACATTATTTATTGTGCCGCTCTTACAGTAGTGTGGAACCAAATATCACACATCAAGGCCACCGCTCCTGGATTGAGAATTTTGCAGTCTGTTAAGTTTGGGCACTTTCATCTGGAAAGGGGACATTCATGTCCCAACTGGGACATCATGCGCACTTCCATGCCCCTGATAGCAGCTAGTTGGAGGATATGATACTTTGTGAGTGCTGGATCATTATGATTTCTGACACATAATTACGGGGAATTTTGTCAGGAAATACTCTGCTCCTCTAACTTCAGTCCCATTTACATTTGGGCTTTTATGAAGCTTCCACCCATGGAGGCCCAGTATATTTTATGGTTCGATGATGGGGATGTAGGCTTGCTCTGCGAAGGCATGCCCATTTCTTATTTGCCCATACTAGAACTGGAAATCCCGAGGCCCAGATTCACGCTCGGGGGCAGCATGGGTTCAAATCCTACCTCAGCAACTGGTGGAACTTAGATTCAGTTATATGGTCTGGAATCAAAAACTAGTCTCAGTAATATTGACTATGAAACTATCATAAATTGTTGTAAAAACTCATTGGGTTCACTCCTGTCCTTTAAGGAAGGATTGTCATCCTTCCTTACCTGGCCCGGCCTACATGTGACTCCAGACCCACAGCAATGGGTTGGCTCTAAACTGTTCTCTGAAGTGGCCTAGCAACTCACTGATTCAGGACGGCGAACAAATGCTGGCCTTGTCAGCAACATGTAAATCCCACGGAAGAAAAGAAAGGCTTTGGAGAAGACACTGGAGAGCCAGCTGAAGGAAGCTGTTAGAGCATTGCTCCACGTGTCACAAAGCTGTTAGAGCATTGCTCCACGTGTCACAAAGCTGTTAGAGCATTGCTACACGTGTCACAAAGCTGTTAGAGCATTGCTACACGTGTCACAAAGCTGTTAGAGCATTGCTACATGTGTCACAAAGCTGATAGAGCATTGCTCCAAGTGTCACAAAGCTGTTAGAGCATAGCTACACGTGTCAAAAAGCTGCTAGAGCATTGCTACACGTGTCACAAAGCTGTTAGAACATAGCTACACATGTCACAAAGCTGTTAGAGCATTGCTACATGTGTCAGAAAGCTGATAGAGCATTGCTACACGTGTCACAAAGCTGTTAGAGCATTGCTACACGTGTCACAAAACTGTTAGAGCATAGCTACATGTGGCACAAAGCTGTTAGAGCATAGCTACACGTGTCACAAAGCTATTAGAGCATTGCTACATGTGTCACAAAGCTGTTAGAACATAGCTACACGTGTCACAAAGCTGTTAGAACATAGCTACACATGTCACAAAGCTGTTAGAGCATTGCTACATGTGTCACAAAGCTGTTAGAGCATTGCTATACGTGTCACAAAGCTATTAGAGCATAGCTGCATGTGTCACAAAGCTGTTAGAACATAGCTACACGTGTCACAAAGCTGTTAGAGCATTGCTACATGTGTCACAAAGCTGTTAGAACATAGCTACACGTGTCACAAAGCTGTTAGAGCATTGCTACATGTGTCACAAAGCTGTTAGAACATAGCTACACGTGTCACAAAGCTGATAGAGCATTGCTACACGTGTCACAAAGCTGTTAGAGCATTGCTACACGTGTCACAAAGCTGATAGAGCATTGCTACATGTGTCACAAAGCTGTTAGAGCATTGCTACACGTGTCACAAAGCTGATAGAGCATTGCTACACATGTCACAAAGCTGTTAGAGCGTTGCTACATGTGTCACAAAGCTGTTAGAGCATTGCTACATGTGTCACAAAGCTGTTAGAGCATTGCTACACGTGTCACAAAGCTGACAGAGCATTGCTACACGTGTCACAAAGCTGTTAGAGCATTGCTATACGTGTCACAAAGCTGATAGAGCATTGCTACACGTGTCACAAAGCTGTTAGAGCATTGCTATACGTGTCACAAAGCTGACAGAGCATTGCTACACGTGTCACAAAGCTGTTAGAGCATTGCTATACGTGTCACAAAGCTGATAGAGCATTGCTACACGTGTCACAAAGCTGTTAGAGCATTGCTATACGTGTCACAAAGCTGACAGAGCATTGCTACACGTGTCACAAAGCTGTTAGAGCTTTGCTACATGTGTCACAAAGCTGTTAGAGCATTGCTACATGTGTCACAAAGCTGTTAGAGCATTGCTACACATGTCACAAAGCTGATAGAGCATTGCTACACGTGTCACAAAGCTGTTAGAGCATTGCTATACGTGTCACAAAGCTGACAGAGCATTGCTACACGTGTCACAAAGCTGTTAGAGCTTTGCTACATGTGTCACAAAGCTGTTTGAGCTTTGCTACACGTGTCACAAAGCTGTTAGAGCATTGCTACATGTGTCACAAAGCTGTTAGAACATAGCTACACGTGTCACAAAGCTGTTAGAACATAGCTACACATGTCACAAAGCTGTTAGAGCATTGCTACACGTGTCACAAAACTGTTAGAGCATTGCTACATGTGTCACAAAGCTGTTAGAGCATTGCTATACGTGTCACAAAGCTGTTAGAACATAGCTACACATGTCACAAAGCTGTTAGAACATAGCTACACATGTCACAAAGCTGTTAGAGCATTGCTACACGTGTCACAAAACTGTTAGAGCATTGCTACATGTGTCACAAAGCTGTTAGAGCATTGCTATACGTGTCACAAAGCTGTTAGAGCATAGCTACATGTGTCACAAAGCTGTTAGAGCATAGCTACACGTGTCACAAAGCTGTTAGAGCATTGCTACATGTGTCACAAAGCTGTTAGAACATAGCTACACGTGTCACAAAGCTGTTAGAGCATTGCTACATGTGTCACAAAGCTGTTAGAACATAGCTACACGTGTCACAAAGCTGTTAGAGCATTGCTACATGTGTCACAAAGCTGTTAGAACATAGCTACACATGTCACAAAGCTGTTAGAGCATTGCTACATGTGTCACAAAGCTGTTAGAGCATTGCTACATGTGTCAGAAAGCTGTTAGAGCATTGCTACACGTGTCAGAAAGCTGATAGAGCATTGCTACCCGTGTCACAAAGCTGTTAGAGCATAGCTACACATGTCACAAAGCTGTTAGAGCATTGCTACACATGTCACAAAGCTGTTAGAGCATTGCTACACGTGTCACAAAGCTGTTAGAGCATAGCTACATGTGTCACAAAGCTGTTAGAGCATAGCTACACATGTCACAAAGCTGTTAGAGCTTAGCTATACGTGTCACAAAGTGGTTAGAGCATTGCTACACGTGTCACAAAGCTGTTAGAGCATTGCTATACGTGTCACAAAGCTGTTAGAGCATTGCTACACGTGTCACAAAACTGTTAGAGCATTGCTACATGTGTCACAAAGCTGTTAGAACATAGCTACACGTGTCACAAAGCTGTTAGAACATAGCTACATGTGTCACAAAGCTGTTAGAACATAGCTACACATGTCACAAAGCTGTTAGAGCATTGTTACATGTGTCACAAAGCTGTTAGAGCATTGCTACATGTGTCACAAAGCTGTTAGAGCATTGCTCCACGTGTCACAAAGCTGTTAGAACATAGCTACATGTGTCACAAAGCTGTTAGAACATAGCTACACATGTCACAAAGCTGTTAGAGCATAGCTACATGTGTCACAAAGCTGTTAGAGCATAGCTACACATGTCACAAAGCTGTTAGAGCATTGCTACACGTGTCACAAAACTGTTTGAGCATAGCTACACATGTCACAAAGCTGTTAGAGCATTGCTAACACGTGTCACAAAGCTGTTAGAGCATTGCTACATGTGTCACAAAGCTGTTAGAGCATTGCTACATGTGTCACAAAGCTTTTAGAGCATAGCTACACAGGTCACAAAGCTGTTAGAGCATTGCTACATGTGTCACAAAGCTGTTAGAGCATTGCTCCACGTGTCACAAAGCTGTTAGAACATAGCTACATGTGTCACAAAGCTGTTAGAGCATAGCTACACATGTCACAAAGCTGTTAGAGCTTAGCTATATGTGTCACAAAGTGGTTAGAGCATTGCTACACGTGTCACAAAGCTGTTAGAGCATTGCTATACGTGTCACAAAGCTGTTAGAGCATTGCTACACGTGTCACAAAACTGTTAGAGCATTGCTACATGTGTCACAAAGCTGTTAGAACATAGCTACACGTGTCACAAAGCTGTTAGAACATAGCTACATGTGTCACAAAGCTGTTAGAACATAGCTACACATGTCACAAAGCTGTTAGAGCATTGCTACATGTGTCACAAAGCTGTTAGAGCATTGCTCCACGTGTCACAAAGCTGTTAGAACATAGCTACATGTGTCACAAAGCTGTTAGAACATAGCTACACATGTCACAAAGCTGTTAGAGCATTGCTACATGTGTCACAAAGCTTTTAGAGCATAGCTACACATGTCACAAAGCTGTTAGAGCATTGCTACATGTGTCACAAAGCTGTTAGAGCATTGCTACATGTGTCACAAAGCTGTTAGAACATAGCTACACGTGTCACAAAGCTGTTAGAACATAGCTACATGTGTCACAAAGCTGTTAGAGCATTGCTACATGTGTCACAAAGCTTTTAGAGCATAGCTACACATGTCACAAAGCTGTTAGAGCATTGCTACATGTGTCACAAAGCTGTTAGAGCATTGCTACATGTGTCACAAAGCTGTTAGAACATAGCTACACGTGTCACAAAGCTGTTAGAACATAGCTACACATGTCACAAAGCTGTTAGAGCATTGCTACATGTGTCACAAAGCTGTTAGAGCATTGCTATACGTGTCACAAAGCTGTTAGAGCATAGCTACACGTGTCATAAAGCTGTTAGAGCATTGCTACATGTGTCACAAAGCTGTTAGAACATTGCTACATGTGTCACAAAGCTGTTAGAACATAGCTACACATGTCACAAAGCTGTTAGAGCATTGCTACATGTGTCACAAAGCTGTTAGAGCATTGCTACACGTGTCAGAAAGCTGATAGAGCATTGCTACACGTGTCACAAAGCTGTTAGAGCTTTGCTACATGTGTCACAAAGCTGTTAGAGCATTGCTACACGTGTCACAAAGCTGTTAGAGCATTGCTACATGTGTCACAAAGCTGTTAGAACATAGCTACACATGTCACAAAGCTGTTAGAGCATTGCTACATGTGTCACAAAGCTGTTAGAGCATTGCTACATGTGTCAGAAAGCTGTTAGAGCATTGCTACACGTGTCAAAAAGCTGATAGAGCATTGCTACACGTGTCACAAAGCTGTTAGAGCTTAGCTATACGTGTCACAAAGCTGATAGAGCATTGCTACACGTGTCACAAAGCTGTTAGAGCATTGCTACACGTGTCACAAAACTGTTAGAGCATTGCTACACTGGTCACAAAGCTGTTAGAGCATAGCTACATGTGTCACAAAGCTGTTAGAGCATTGCTACACGTGTCACAAAGCTGATAGAGCATAGCTACACGTGTCACAAAGCTGTTAGAGCAGTGCTACACGTGTCACAAAGCTGTTAGAGCATAGCTACATGTGTCACAAATCTGTTAGAGCATAGTTACACGTGTCACAAAGCTGTTAGAGCTTAGCTATACGTGTCACAAAGTGGTTAGAGCATTGCTACACATGTCACAAAGTGGTTAGAGCATTGCTACACATGTCACAAAGCTGTTAGAGCATTGCTACACATGTCACAAAGCTGTTAGAGCATTGCTACATGTGTCAGAAAGCTGATAGAGCATTGCTACACGTGTCACAAAGCTGTTAGAGCATTGCTACATGTGTCACAAAGCTGTTAGAGCATTGCTACACGTGTCACAAAGCTGTTAGAGCATTGCCAGACGTGTCACAAAGCTATTAGAGCATTGCTACATGTGTCTCAATGCTGTTAGAGCATTGATACACGTGTCACAAAGCAGTTAGAGCATAGCTACATATGTCACAAAGCTGTTAGAACATTGCTACATGTGTCACAAAGCTGTTAGAACATAGCTACACATGTCACAAAGCTGTTAGAGCATTGCTACATGTGTCACAAAGCTGTTAGAGCATTGCTACATGTGTCACAAAGCTGTTAGAACATTGCTACATGTGTCACAAAGCTGTTAGAACATAGCTACACATGTCACAAAGCTGTTAGAGCATTGCTACATGTGTCACAAAGCTGTTAGAGCATAGCTACACGTGTCAGAAAGCTGATAGAGCATTGCTACACGTGTCACAAAGCTGTTAGAGCTTTGCTACATGTGTCACAAAGCTGTTAGAGCATTGCTACACGTGTCACAAAGCTGTTAGAGCATTGCTACATGTGTCACAAAGCTGTTAGAACATAGCTACACATGTCACAAAGCTGTTAGAGCATTGCTACATGTGTCACAAAGCTGTTAGAGCATTGCTACATGTGTCAGAAAGCTGTTAGAGCATTGCTACACGTGTCAAAAAGCTGATAGAGCATTGCTACACGTGTCACAAAGCTGTTAGAGCTTAGCTATACGTGTCACAAAGCTGATAGAGCATTGCTACACATGTCACAAAGCTGATAGAGCATTGCTACACGTGTCACAAAACTGTTAGAGCATTGCTACACGTGTCACAAAGCTGTTAGAGCATAGCTACATGTGTCACAAATCTGTTAGAGCATAGTTACACGTGTCACAAAGCTGTTAGAGCTTAGCCATACGTGTCACAAAGTGGTTAGAGCATTGCTACACATGTCACAAAGTGGTTAGAGCATTGCTACACATGTCACAAAGCTGTTAGAGCATTGCTACACGTGTCACAAAGCTGTTAGAGCATTGCTACATGTGTCAGAAAGCTGATAGAGCATTGCTACACGTGTCACAAAGCTGTTAGAGCATTGCTACATGTGTCACAAAGCTGTTAGAGCATTGCTACACGTGTCACAAAGCTGTTAGAGCATTGCCAGACGTGTCACAAAGCTATTAGAGCATTGCTACATGTGTCTCAATGCTGTTAGAGCATTGATACACGTGTCACAAAGCAGTTAGAGCATAGCTACATATGTCACAAAGCTGTTAGAGCATTGCTACACGTGTCACAAAGCTGTTAGGGCATAGCTACACATGTCACAAAGCTGTTAGAGCTTTGCTACACGTGTCACAAAGCTGTTAGAGCATTGCTACATGTGTCACAAAGCTGTTAGAGCATAGCTACACATGTCACAAAGCTGTTAGAGCATTGCTAACACGTGTCACAAAGCTGTTAGAGCATAGCTACATGTGTCACAAAGCTGTTAGAGCATTGCTACATGTGTCACAAAGCTGTTAGAGCATTGCTACATGTGTCACAAAGCTGTTAGAGCATTGCCAGACGTGTCACAAAGCTATTAGAGCATTGCTACATGTGTCTCAATGCTGTTAGAGCATTGATACACGTGTCACAAAGCAGTTAGAGCATAGCTACATATGTCACAAAGCTGTTAGAGCATTGCTACACGTGTCACAAAGCTGTTAGGGCATAGCTACACATGTCACAAAGCTGTTAGAGCTTTGCTACACGTGTCACAAAGCTGTTAGAGCATTGCTACATGTGTCACAAAGCTGTTAGAGCATTGCTACATGTGTCACAAAGCTGTTAGAGCATAGCTACACATGTCACAAAGCTGTTAGAGCATTGCTAACACGTGTCACAAAGCTGTTAGAGCATAGCTACATGTGTCACAAAGCTGTTAGAGCATAGCTACACATGTCACAAAGCTGTTAGAGCATTGCTACACGTGTCACAAAACTGTTTGAGCATAGCTACACATGTCACAAAGCTGTTAGAGCATTGCTAACACGTGTCACAAAGCTGTTAGAGCATAGCTACATGTGTCACAAAGCTGTTAGAGCATTGCTAACACGTGTCACAAAGCTGTTAGAGCATAGCTACACATGTCACAAAGCTGTTAGAGCATTGCTAACACGTGTCACAAAGCTGTTAGAGCATAGCTACATGTGTCACAAAGCTGTTAGAGCATTGCTAACACGTGTCACAAAGCTGTTAGAGCATAGCTACATGTGTCACAAAGCTGTTAGAGCATAGCTACACATGTCACAAAGCTGTTAGAGCATTGCTACATGTGTCACAAAACTGTTTGAGCATAGCTGTTCCTTGGCTCAAGGAGATTTTGTCCTTGATTTTTTTCAGAGGGGTAATAAACCAGGCTGGGCTCCATCAGTCTGGTTTGGTTTAGAGATGAAAAGGAATTTCAGAGGCTTTTTGTTTATATGTAAACAGATGAGACTGTGGTCATGCTTTAGAAGTGACTTGTATAATTAAAGGGGAGTGGTCAGCTCTCTAGCTGAGCTGAGCTGAGCTGAGCAGTTTTAGTTCATTCTTGAACTGGCAAGTTCCACAAGGAGCTATGTGGAAACTCTCTCTCTCTTCTTCTTTCTGCCCTTCAACTTCAACTTCAACCTGTAAACATGTGTTCCAATTATACCGGTTTTTTAAAGGGGGTTTGCTTACTGGGCCTGTTGTGTTTATTCGGACCAGCATAATTAAGTCTGGCTGGAGAGGCTGAGTTCTGTATGATTTCTTTATTCTATCCTTTGTGTTTCATTGTGTCCTTTTGTGAATAAATGTTTTTGTCTGTTTTAAAATCTAGTAGTCAACCTCGCTATCTTTCTCCGGGTAATTTTCACTGTCCACAAATTGCAAAGTTAGGCCTAGGGCTGCCTGCTTAAGAATGTTTTGAGTGGTCTGGCCGAGTCCATAACACACGTAACTTAATGTTTTCTATTTAAACCTCACAGCCTATTGTGGGGTCACCACAGTCACCAGTGGGTCATTCAGACTTTAACTCTTCTTATGCAGACCCTCCTGTCACAGCGAGGTCGGAATGTACCTCCTTGTGTACATCATCATACACATTCCTGAAAACATGACCTGTGATGGGAATTCTCCCCTGGATATTGGAATGACTGGCTTTCTTTCTGTTTATACTATGAGGAGGATCTGAAGAGATGGGAGATTGAGGAATGAGCACTCAGAGAGACGGGTTGAGGGGGGTTGGGCATAGTTACAAGATCAAACTTCTGCAAGGTGTGAAGTGTACTGAGGCTGAACAGGGACTTGTGTCTATGCCTTGATACATTTTCCTTACCTGTTTGCCATGGCCATTCACATCTTGATCCCGAATTCTTTGGGTCAGCCTCCGAAAATCTTTTTGTACTTTATGGAGACAGATAGGTAACCTGTGTAATCTACGGAGAGAAATGTGGTGGAGCATTCAGCACAGAAACTCCATTCCCAACGCATGGAGTGACCGATAGAGGGTACAGAGGAATACCCGAGTGGGACAGATTACATCAGTTACAATCTTAGAACTTTGTTACTTAGAATCCCTACAGTGTGGAAACAGGCTCTTCGGCCCAACAAGTCCATGTTGACCCTCCGAAGGGTAACCCACCCAGACCCATTCTCTGGCCCTATTATCCTATATTTACCCCTGACTATTCCACCTAACCTACACATCCCTGAACTCAATGGGCAATTTAGCATGGCCAATTAACCTAACCTGCATATGTGTGGATTGTGGGAGGAAACCCACGCAGACACGGGGAAAATGTGCAAACTCCACACAGACAGTCGCCCGAGGTGGAAATCGAACCCGGATCCCTGGTTCTGTGAGGGAGCAGTGCCAACCACTGAGCCATTGTGCTGCCCAGAAGCTTGGATTTACCCCGGTGGGGTGGTGAACCTGGTCTCCCACGGGACTGGTGGGGATACTAACCATTATACTGCTGAGGAGGTAGCGGGAAGGTGAACAGGCATGTCAAAGGCACAGTGATTTGGTGCCTGATACTGAGAAAGAGAAGCTGAAGGAAGAGTGCAGCTCTGTGAGGGGAGTCTCACTGCTGCTTTCCAGGGTAGAGGATCACCAAAGGTTACTGGGCAGAAGGACGCCATTGCACCGACTCATTAAATGAGCTTCATTAACTTGTGCCAATCTCCTGCTTTTCCCCCATACCCTTGTACACAAATTTTCATCCAAATAGTCATCCAATGCCCTCGTGAATGTCATGATTGAGCCTGCTCCCCCATTTCCAGGCAATGCATTCCACTCCCTAACTACTCACAGTCTGGGATAAAAACCATGTTTTTCTCACATCGACCTTGTTTCATTTCTGGATCACATTAAATCCATCTCTTGTTCTTTTTCCATTTGCGTGCGGAAACAGCCTCCCCCTAGGTATTTTATCCAGCCCACTGAGAGTTTTGAAAACCTCTATCCAATCACCACTCAGCCGCCTTCTCTTCAAAGAGAACACTCCCACCTCCTTCAATCTATCCCTATAACAGGTTTCTCATTCCTGCAGCCATTCTTGTGAATCCTCTCCACACTCTGGGAAAGGCTGTAGTTGTGGATGGCACAGAGCATATGCATCAGCCACCCCCTCTTATTCAGCACATGTCAGTGAGTGCAAAAAGCTCAGCCAGCCTGACCTCATAGAATATGAGTTCCCTGCTTGGAGCTGTTAATCTAGTCCAATCAGGGAGTCCTAGCTGACAGTAAAGGATGAATGTCAGGGTTATTGAGACCATGAATGCCTGATTCAGTGAGAGAAAGTGCTGTTGTAAAAGGCGATGCATTTGTGAATAAAGAGTGATTGCTGATGGGACTTTGGCCTCCAAAGAGTTATTTCAGCACCCTCAGTGAAATGCCGCACCAGTAAAAAGAAAATTGTCATTGCAGCACATTGAATCACAACCTAATGTTACTGAGAATTGTGTCAACTGTGTACTATTGACCCTTAACATTGCCATTCACTTTGTAAATGGTTCTGTTGGAGTTTTCAATGCAAATTTCATAATAAAGGGTTTTTTAAAAAAAATGTATGGACAATATGTTAAAAGGAGAGATTTAGATTCTATTGGAAGACTGATACTTGAAATGTATTTCTGTTGTGAAGTTTTTCTGTTAAATACTTAAGTTACAGTTAGGATGGGATTGTGGGTCACAAGGTACGGGTGTAACTGCGGTGTCTTGTCCAGGGGGAATGACAAAACAAAACATCCACAGCTGGAGTTTTAAAAAAATCCTTCAATCAATCAGATCACTTTGAATATTTCAAATGAGTAACATTTACAAGGAAGTCCAATCACAAAACCTGTTTTTTGTTTGTTTGGTCTGTTTCTTACGTCTCCTGTGGTACCCTGAATGGCTCTGTGTCTATGCCAGACTTCAGAAACTGGATGAAGTAATCGCTGTCTGTTTTTAACCACAGGAGAACCAACAGATTGACAGAGCCTTAGTCACTGATCTGTGGGGCCTCAGACAACTGGAAATAATTGTTGATAAGCCAAATGTTATGTTTAGCTTTTCAAAGGAGCATTTTTATTATGTTTTGACTTTATTTAAAATCATTGCTGAAAAATTGCCAAACAAGGAAGAAACGGGACCTCAGGGCTGACATTTCAATATCCTGTTTTGCAGCGAGTGATTAGTACATTACCCTCACACACATCATTGTGGCTTGAGCAGAAAATCCCTGGTTCTTTCTGTGAGATGGTGCCTTCACTTTTGGCAGTCAGTCAGTGAGTTCATTAGCACTCTGCTAACTGTGAGCGCAGCTGAATGAAGGTGATGCAGTCCTTTGAGGTGGTCGAATTTGTGGATTTGAAAGATGCTTCCAAAGGTGCCTTACTGCAGTGCATCTTGCAAGTGGCACATACTGCAGTCGCTGTGCATCACTGGTGGATGGAATGGCTATTGAAGTCAGTGGATGGGGTGTCAATCAATGGGCTGCTTTGTCCTGGATAGTGTCAAGCTTCTTGAGTGTTGTTGGAGCTTCACTCATTCAGGGAAGTGAGGATTATTTCATCACTGTCCTGACCGTGGCTTCCAGGTGGTTGACAGGTTTTGGGAGTTAAATGGAGTTTTTTACAGCAAGATGTGGAGCCTCTGACCTGCTATGGCAACCACTGCTGCTACTATTAGCATTCTGATCAATGATAACTTCCAGAATGTTGAGATGGTGAAGCCATTGAATGGCATGATGAGCTGGTGAGATTCTTTCTTGTTGGTGATGGTTATTATCTAGCAGTTGGGTGATGCGAGTGTTACTTGCCACTTGTTAGTCCAAGCCTGCATGTTCCCCAGTGTATTTGCTTGAGTTCTGTTCTTGAGAATGCTCTGTGTTACTGTTCCATGAGTGACAAGCACCCGATTTCTCACACGTCAATCTACACACCCGTGTGCATGAAGTTTGGAAGAAAAAAGCTCTAAATGGGTGGGGATTTGGGCAACACGAGAAGCTCAAATGATTTCTTTGTCCAGATATTTTGTTAGAAAAGCTGCAGATTTCAATGTCAATCTGTAAAATCTTTAAGCTAAGTCTAGGAAAAAGCACATTACCCTGGATTAAGCCACAATCTTTAATTGGATGTAGATGTTAATTAACAGCTAATTCAACACAAGCCATTTCAAATTATATTAAATTCATGCCATCTGATATTGGGGGTTGGTGTGTGCACACATTCTGGAATTAATCAGACTTGAACACTCAACATACAAGACGCAGAGGGTAATACAAATACCTCCACCTGAGAAAGCTGTTAGCAATTTATTTCTAGTCCGTATTGTAAATTGGATAAGTGGTTATTCAAAGTGTGCACTACTTGTTAGGCTTTATCTTGAGAATTGAAACTTCTTGTATACAGTATATGAATTCAATTTACTCTGTCCTTATTGGCTCGACAGCTTCTTCCACTGACAGAAAAAAAATTGCATTTACGTAGTGCTTATTGTGACCACCAGACATCTCAAAGCACTTTGAGTGAAGTGTACTACCTTTCTGCAGTGTAATTTAGGAAGCATGGCAATTTGTACAGTGAAAGCTCTCACATATAGGAAAGTGAGAATGACCAGATCATTTGATGCTGATTGAGGGACACACATTGGCCAGGACACCAGGAATAACTGCACAGCTCAGCTTTTAATTACGACGATTGCATATTCGATATGTACTTAAACAGGCAGACAGGGAATCAGTTTAACATCTCATCTGAAGGGCAGCACCTCCAACAGTACTCTCCTTCAACAGTGCAGCACCTCCAACAGTACAGTGTCTCCGATTGTGCAGTGCCTCTGACAGTGCAGCACCTCCAACAGTACAGTGCCTCTGATGGTGCAGAGCCCCCAACAGTGGAGCGCCCCCAACAGCGCGGCCCCTCCGACAGTGCAGCGCCTCTGATGGTGCAGCGCATCTGATGGTGCAGAGCCGCCAACAGTGCAGCCCCTCTGATGGCGCAGCGCCCCCAACAGTGCAGCCCCTCTGACGGTGCAGTGCCTCCTAACAGTGCAGCACCCCCAACAGTGCAGCATCCCCAACAGTGCCACCTCTCCATCGGGGCTGCACCTCCAACGTTTCCGCATGTCCAACAGTGCACCACTTCCAACATTCCCACTCCTCAAACAGTGCAGCACCTCCAACAGTGCAGCGCCCCCAAAAGTGCGGCACCTCCAACAGTGCGGCACATCCAACAGTGCAGCGCCCGCAATGGTGCAGCGTCCCCAACAATGCAGCACCTCCAACAGTGCAGCACCCCTAACGGTGCAGTACCCCTAACGGTGCAGCGCCGCCAACAGTGTAGCACCTCCAATGGTGCAGTGCCCCCAATAGTGCAGCACCTCCAATGGTGCAGCATCTCCAACAGAGCAGTGCCCCCAACAGTGCAGCACCTCCAACAGTGCAGTGCCCCAACAGTGCAGCACCACTAATGGTGCAGCGCCTCCAACAGTGCAGCACCTCCAACGGTGCAGCGCCCCCAACAGTGCAGCAACTCCAACAGTGCAGCGCCCCCAGTAGTGCAGGGTCCGCAATGGTGCAGCGCCCCCAACAGTGCAGCACCTCCAACGGTGCAGTACCCCTAACGGTGCAGCGCCCCCAACAGTGTAGCACCTCCAATGGTGCAGCGCCCCCAACAGTGCAGCACCTCCAACAGTGCAGTGCCCCAACAGTGCAGCACCACTAATGGTGCAGCGCCTCCAACAGTGCAGCACCTCCAACGGTGCAGCGCCCCCAACAGTGCAGCAACTCCAACAGTGCAGCGCCCCCAGCAGTGCAGGGTCCGCAATGGTGCAGAGTCCCCAACAGTGCAGCGCATCCAACAGTGCAGCACCTCCAACAATGCAGCACCCACAACGGTGCAGTGCCTCCAACAGTGCTGCGCACCCAACAATGCAGCACTCCCAACAGTTCAGCACCTCCAAAAGTGCAGCGCCCCCAATGGTGCAGCGCCCTCAACAATGCAGCTTCCCCAACAGTGCCGCACCTCCAACGGTGCCGCATGTTCAACAGTGCAGCGCCCCCAAAAGTGCGGCGCCCCCAAAAGTGCAGCGCCCACAATGGTGCAGCACCTCCAACAGTGCAGCACCCCCAACAATGCAGCACCTCCAACGGTGCAGCAACCCAACAATGCAGCGCCCACGACAGTGCAACACCCCAACAGTGCAGCGCCAGGAACAGTGCAGCGTCCCCAACAATGCAGCACCTCCAACGGTGCAGCAAACAACAATGCAGTGCCCATGACAGTGCAGCACATCCAATAGTCCAGCGCTTCCAACAGTGCAGCACCCCCAACAATGCCGCAACCCCAACAGTGCAGCGCCCCCAACGGTGCAGCAACTCCAACAGTGCAGCGCTCCCAAAATTGCAGCGCACCCAACGGTGCAGCGCCCCCAACAATGCAGCACCCCTAACAATGCAGCACCCCCAGCAGTGCAGCGCCCCCAACAGTGCATCACCCCCAACAGTGCATTGCCTCCAACAGTGCAGCGGCCCCAACAATGCCGCACCCCCAACATTGCAGCTCCCCCAACAATGCAGTGCCTCCAATAGTGCAGTGCCCCTAACGGTGCAGCACCCCCAACGGTGCAGCGCCTCCAACAGTGCTGCACCTCCAACAGAGTAGCACTCCTTCAACACTGCAGTGGAACTTCAACCTTGATATCTGTGCCTCGGCCCTGGGTGGGACTTGTACCTGCATCGTGCAGTTTAGAGACAAGTGCATATGGCAGGCATTGGTGCCAGTGTTCCTGGATACTCTGGTGTTGTTGCAAAGACACATTACTTTGTGTAAATACCTCACAACCTGATTTGATACGTGGATAATGTAATATGGGTGGCACAGTGGTTAGCACTGCTGCCTCACCGTACCAGAGACCTGGGTTCAATTCCTGCCTCAGGCAACTGACTGTGTGGAGTTTGCACATTCTCCCCGTGTTTGTGTGGGTTTTCTCCAGGTGCTCCGGTTTCCTCCCACAGTCCAAAAATGTGCAGGTCAGGTGAATTGGCTGTAGTGTTAGGTGTAGGGGAATGGGTCTGGGTGGGTTGCGCTTTGGCGGGTCAGTGTGGACTTGTTGGGCTGAAGGGCCTGTTTCCACACTGAAAGTAATCTAATCTAATTTTAAAAATATATAATATTTTGTTGGATTAATCGTTGTTTGTGACCTGTTATGAGAACATGAGCGTAATGAAGATTACATCTGATTCCAGTTCCATTATTAAAGCCCACGAGTGTGGCACCATTCCTGCTGCTGACCTCATGAGTAACCTCCAGCCATGCCTTACTTTATCCAAAAACTTGCTGCCGCTACTGAAGGAGAGGAACTTCTCCTCGTGAGGCTTTGGAGCCTCCACTGTCACCTCCAAGGAGATATTGTGAAGCTGAGGGGCAACTTTTGAGCTCGTAGTACACGTCCCCCCCTCCTCCCCCCCCCCATTACTTTCATCCTAAAACAAAGTTAAAATCCTGCCCTACACTCCTCTGAAATAAATTGTACTCCCATTGCAATTCCTACCGCTCCTCCTGATTTAGTATTGTCTGCAAACCTGGATAGATCATTACCAAGTCAGTTATAATCATGGTGAAAGGTCCCAGTCCCAGATCTGATCACAGGAGAAATAATGTTTGTCACATCTTGCAATCTGTTTCCTATGTTTACAACAAAACCTCAAACCTGTCAAAGCTGCCAATTTGGCGCACCCTTCATTTTGCCAACCTTAATTTTGTGGAGAACTTTACTGATTGCTCTCTAGAAATTCATACCAATAACATCCACAGTAACTCATCCATCACTAATCTCCATGTGTGTAAAAAAATACAAATGTAGATACTTTTCCTTCAGCCAAATGTCATCTACAGCATCAAGGAATGTGAAAGATATTAAAATGAACATTTCTGTTAAAAGTAAGATTAGCTTAGTTTTGCTTTT
This sequence comes from Chiloscyllium plagiosum, assembly GCF_037043375.1. Classification (NCBI taxonomy): domain Eukaryota; kingdom Metazoa; phylum Chordata; class Chondrichthyes; order Orectolobiformes; family Hemiscylliidae; genus Chiloscyllium; species Chiloscyllium plagiosum. Next base: position 121,801,403 of record NW_028270141.1, on the reverse strand, counting down.
AGCAAGGAGAAGGTTCTAATTGGCATCAAATGACAGTGAGGTGATGCAAGATGGTTCAAGGGGAGCAGGGAGAATATGGCCCCACCAGTCATTAGAAAAACACAAAGGAACCATTATAAAACATTAAAGCCTGTTAGATTGAGAATGTCTCACCACTAATAAAAGCAAATTACTGTGGAATTTCGGTGCGGCTTCATGTTCTTGTCCTGACCTGGAAAATTTCATAAACTTCGCTTCCAGTTTCCATCCCTCCATCACCTTCACCTGGTCCATCTCCGACACCTGCCTTCCTTTCCTTGACCTTTCTGTTTCCATTTCCGGTAATAGTCTATCCACTAATATCCATTACAAGCCCACTGACTCCCACAGCTATCTGGACTACAGTTCTTCTCACCCTACGTCCTGTAAGGACGCTATCCCTTTCTCTCAGCTCCTTCGCCTCCGCCGCATTTGTTCTGATGAGGCCACTTTCCAAAGTGGTGCTCTTAATATGTGCTCCTCCTTCTCCAACTGCGGCTTCCCACCTACAGTTGTTGACAGGGCTCTCGACAGCATGCGGTCCATCTCCCGCGCCATGACCCTCACTCCCTCCCTCCCCTCCCAGAACAAGGATAGGGTCCCTCTTGTTCTCATCTTTCACCCCACCAGCCTTCACATGCAAAGAATAATCCTCTGCCATTTTCGCCAACTCCAACACGACGCCACCACTAAACACATCTTCCCTTCCCTCCCCTCCCCCTGTCTGCATTCCGCAGAGATCGTTCCCTCCAGGACAACCTAGCCCACTCCTCCATCACACCTAACACCTCTCCCATCACACACGGCACCTTCCCATGCAATCGCCATCCAATCGCCATGCAATTGACCTCTTCCATGCTCACCATCCAAGGTCCCAGACATTCATTTCAGATTAAGCAGCGTTTCACTTGTACCTCTTTCAATTTGGTCTATTGCATTTGTTGCTCTCAATGTGGTCTCCTCTATATCGGAGAGACAAAACGCCGACTAGGTAATCGCTTTGCTGAGCACCTTCGGTGTATACGCAATCAGGTCCCGGCCCTTCCCGTGGTTTGCCACTTCAACACCCAATCCTGCTCCCATACCCACATGTCTGCCCTTGGCCTGCTGCAATGTTCCAGTGAAGCTCAACGCAAACTGGAGGAACAGCATCTCGTCTTCCGACTAGGCCCGTTACAGCCTGCCCGTCTCAACACTGAATTCAACAACTTCAGATGATTATCCCATCCCGACCCCCCTGTTTTCATTCTGCTCCGTAATTTTATTTATTTTATTTTATTTTTAAATTTTTTTTCCACTGCTCTGTACCTCTTATTTCTTGATTGTCTCTCTTTCTCTTTCTCATCACCTTTTTCCTCTCCTCTTTCCCCTTTGCTACCCTTCTCCCCTGTTTTCCATTTTGTCTCTGCTTCACCTATCCCCCCCATCTCCCTCATATTTTGTCACACAGCACTGGCTTCCGCCTTGGTCATTCACAGCTCCTAATCTCCCTATAATCTCTCTATATGCTGTCATTATCACCTCTTTATTGCTACCTTTACTACCTTTGCCTAGTATAAATACCTCCCTATTTTTCCCTTTTTTCAGCTTTGACAAAGGGTCAGTTAGACTCGAAATGTCAGCTCTTTTCTCTCCTTACAGATGCTGTCAGATCTGCTGAGATTTTCCAGCATTTTCTCTTTTGGTAATGTCTCACCACTGTTTGATAACAGCTTACTCCATTTTGTGATGTTAAAAGCGATCTCTTCATCAATGAGGATACACATGGAGAACTCGTTGTCAGTTGTCACGTTGTTGTTTGTGGGCTTTGCATTAATTAGCCAGATTTTTTTCCCCTGGTGCAGGGTCTTATAAGAAATAACCCTCTGATCATTCTCTGGCTTTAATTGCAATCCTTTCCATCAATATTTTGGAATTGAGGAAGTGATGCAGATGCAGTCAGGGGAAACAGATGGACAGGACCAGTGTTTCTACTTTGGTAACACTAAGTGGAACAAAGCTATAGTTAGTGTTGCAGAGGGAACAGGTTGGTTTTTAAATTGAGATGCACAGTCACTATGGAGTGAAACAAGTTTCATTTTAGTTAAATCGACCAGGAGTCAGTGGGCCTTTCACTGAAGTTACTGAAGTTCAGAATCGGATCAGTGATGTGGGGCAATCACAACCGTTTATCTTCCCAATGTATCACAATACTGTCTGTTGCTCAGAAAAGTGAGAACATGTCGAATAAGATTTTTCTTTTCCCTCTTTCAACACTGAAAGCAACAGCAAGTAGCCTTTCAGATGGGTGATATGTAGAATCCAACATAGTGCAGTTAATAAAGGAAGCATTTGGTTGATTTCAAACACTGATATTTCCAGTCCCTGAAGGACAAAAGGCTACGAAATAATTTGAACGCGTTGTGGTGCAGCCCGACTTCAGAAAGTGACCAGGTTTTCTCCTCTCCTGCCAGCTCATCCTGGAGACAATCTTTGTGCACATTCCTCAACTGTCAGCCTTCCCAAAGTGTTTGTCGGTCAGTAAAGGATTTTGAAGTGAATTCACTGAAAGATAGCAACTGATGCAGTAATGCACAAAACAGCTATGTGATGATGACCCAATAACCTGGTTTTAATGATATTGATTGAGGGATAAATACTGCCTGTTCTTCAACATACTGACATGGGATTGTCAGCACCCATCTGAGAGGCTTGACCTTTTATCTGAACGTTAGCATCTCTGACAGTGCAGCACTCCCTCAGTACTGCACAAACATGGCAGCCAGGTTATTGTAGTGAATATTTGAAGTGGGTCTTAGGCCCACAGTTTTGGGGCAGATGGTTAGAGGGGTTACCAACTGAGCCATAGCTGGCATAAATTGGGGTACAACTTCACCCACCTCCAGGAAGGGCACTGAATGCCCATTAGGAATGCACCAGACTGATTTATCTGTTACCAAATGTGGAGACACGTGAAGCATCATTAACCCTTCCACTTCTCAAAGTGCTTTAGACATGATTACGGTGACGAGGTCTTTCCTAGTCTGTAGGGCTCAATATGCCACCTTATAGGAGGCCAGTATCCAGTTAGCTATTCATGGAATAATTGTTCATTTTTGAAAGGTTTGCTGTGCCCTGGATCAGGGAGGGCTTTTATGATCCTTCTAATACAACCTGAAGGCTGCTGAGCTGGAAGCTGTTATTACCTGTGGGTTTGTAAAGAGCTTTAGCTTACAATGTGTCATGGGAAAATGAAATGATTAAATTGTGTTTCATCCGTAGGTACAGATTGAATAGAAATACAGCTGAAGTGCTTAAAAATAAGTGGGTATTTCACAAGATCTGTGTAGGAGAGAGACAGTTGGAGACAACTCTCTATAAATGTATAATTGAGTTCATGGACAAATCATTTAAGATCTCCCGTGGGATGGGTGACAATATCATTCTTTTGTATTGAGATTCTTTGCACATTCTCCTGTCACTTTTAGATAATGCGTTTACTCAAGAGAAAGCTTTAAAAATAAGCTACTTGGTGTTGAAAAGACTATATGTGTTTATATTTTGATTGATGTCTGAAATAGGAACAGAATTGTTTCATAAGTCAAGGATTGTTAAAGGATTACTACTCCCAATTGACTCCCAATTGAAACCAAGTAATCTAACAGTGACTGTAAATGCTATTTAGTTGTTGGTTTAAACAGTGGGCAAAGCCGGAGCAGGAGGGCTGTGTATAAATGGAGATTTGGCTGGCAGCAGCTAGCTGATTGGTCTGTGAAATAGACATCGATGACAATCTCCTCTCTGCCTATAACTATATGATTGGCTCCCAAATAGGTGAATGGCTTGGGGGTGTGAACAATTGGGAGAAGCTACCAGATGTCTAGAAGTACAGGTGCTGTTTATTATTCCATGCAGTAGAAAGTATGTCAAACCTGAGGAAAGTCAATGTATTTCCCCTCAGTTACTGGAAAATGATTACTTTGAATTAATAAGTCAGAACTTTCTGAGTGTGAACCAGTTACTCTGTGCCTCCCAAAAACAAATGGAAGTATCTGGAGAAGGAAGATTGAGAAGCAGTATTCAGATCTGCAGCAGGATAAACTTACCAAACCTTGTGGATAGAGACCACTGAATGGCCTTCCTGGTCTTTTCCTCCCTCCATTGCACCCAGGTTTCTGCAGTGGCTGTGAACGTAGAAGCAGGAAATCTCCGGTCACTAACACAGGACCATCAACCTTTGTCAAACTTGGATGATTTGATTTTGATTTTTACAGTACTGAAAATGGCCCTTCAGCCCATTGAGTCTGTGCCAGTCAGAAACAACATCTACCTATTCTAATCCCATTTTCCAGCACTGCGCCCATAGCTTTGTATGCCTTAACATCACAAGTGTTCTGAATCCTTCTTAAATGTTATAATACATGTCACAGGCAGTGAGTTCTAGATTCCCACCACTCTCTTGGGGGAAAACAAACCCTCTGAAATCCCCTCTAAACCTCCTGTCCTGTTCCTTAAATCAATGCCTCCTGGTCATTAATCCCTCATCAAGGGGAAAAGGTTCTTCCTGTCTACCCTGTTTATGCCCCTTAATCATGTACCCCCCCCCCCCCCCCCCCCCAGTCTCCCCTGCTCTAGGGAAAACAACCTCAGTCAGCTCAATCCCTTTTCATGACTGAAATTTTCCAGCTCAGGCAACATCCTGCTAAATCTCCTCTACACCCTCTCCAGTGCTGTCACATTCCTCCTGTAATGTGGATTCTCTAACTGCATGTGATACTCTTGCACTGGCCTAACCAACACCTACATAGTCCCTCCATAACCTTCCTGCTCCTAAACTCGAGCCCTCGGTTAATAAAGGCAAGTATCCATTTGCTTTCTTAACCACTTTTATCCACCTGTCCTGTTACCTTAAAGGACCGGTGGACATGCACACCAAAGTCCCTCTGATCCTCAGTGCTTCCCAGAGTCCTGTCCTGGGGAAGATTAGTTTGCAAAATTAAAACATTTGGGATTAGAGATTATGTACTGAAATGGATTGAGAACAGGTAGGCAGACAGGAAACAGAGTAGGAATAAATGTTTTTTTTGTGAGCGGAATGTAGTGACTAGTGGGCTACTGCTGGAAGCAGTGGAGATTCACAATCTAGATTAATGATTTAGATGAGGAACCTCCAAACAAAACTAAAGGATTTTGAATGCTGGAAATCTGAAACAAAAACAGAATGGAGAAACTCAGCAGGCCGGGCAGCATCTGTGGTGAGAAAGCAAAGGTAACGGTCTGGGAAGTTCTGAAGAAGGGTCACGGGACCTCAAACATTAACTGTGCTCTCTCCCCAGGTGCTGCCTGGGTGGTTGCACATTCTGTACTGCTTCTGCTCTAGAGACCTCCCTTTTTATCTTTATGCTGTTCTGTGTATCCCTTGATATCCAGGTTCTCTGGGTTTACTGGCCCCACCTTTTCTTTATTGGAACATATTAGCTCTGCATTCTCTCTGTTTCCTTCTTGAATGTGTCCCACTGCTCTGACATAGATTTATCGAAAAGTATCTGCTCCAACTCCACTTTGGCTACATCATATCGGACCTTACTAAAGTAGGCCTGTGTTGATACTTGAACCATTTTGCTTGGCTTCATTACCGAAAATTGAATCCAGGATTGCACCCTTGCTTGTAGGCCTTTATATGTACTGGCTTAAAAAGCAGTCTGGATGCATTTTAAGAATTCTGTGCTTTCTAAACCTTTAACACCAAGCCATCCCCATATTGGGGAAGTTGGAATCCCCCACTATCATGGCCCTATTACTTTTATACTTCTTTGATATTTGCATAAAATCTGCTCCTCTTTTTCTGTTCGGGCTTTATATTACACTTCATGCAATGTGATTGCTCCTTGTGGGTTTTTAAGTTCTATCCATATGGTTTCATTTGAGGATTGACCCAGTCCTGAGTGCCCTCCAAGTTTACTCGTTTTGACCCAAATAATATATCCTTCAACCTTGCTCATGGGCTGATCCAACTTCCTGTTAAATGCACCTCAGGCACTCCATGTGGTAACAGGTACCATGTTTGTGTCACCGCAATGAACATGGCTGTGTGGGGGGGCTGAGAGAGAGAGAGAGAGAGAGAGAGAGAGAAAGAGAGAGTGAGAGAGAGAGTGAGAGAGAGAGAGTTAACTTTAGAGGTTAATGACCTTTCTACAGCCCGGCTTTGATAGAATAGCAAAACCCGACCTATAACATTCAGCAGTCAAGGGTGGGAGTGGGTTTGGAGGAGATTGTGAGGGGCTTACGAACTTGACGTGAGGTCGTTTAGTTAAGCAGGAACTGCAAGAGCTTGATGAGAGGCTCAGGTTTTGAGGTATTTGTGGCCCTTTACGCCTCACAGGTTTCACAGCGTGGTCCTATTTGTAATTGGATGAAATGGTGGCATTAAGTGTAATGTCAGTGGGCAAGAAAATCCCAGGTTAATGTTCTGAGGACATGGTTTCGAATCCCATGATGAAATGGTGAAATATGAATTCAGTTATTACCTGGCTGCTAACCTCAGTGCTGTCCAGTGTTGTAAATGTTCTTTAAGGAAGGAAAGCGGGCATCTGAGTTTGGTCTGTCCTACATGTGACTCCAGGCCCACAGCAAGGTAATTTGCTCTTAAATGCCCTCTGGATAATTACAGCTGGATAATAAATGGGCAGCCGGTGAAACCCACATCCCACAAACAAATGAAAGAATAACATTTATGCCTTGTATACTCATTTGAACCTTTGATGGTTGCATCCTAATGTCAGAAAAGAGTCACAAGCATATTGTAGCACCCAGGCCATATTTGTTGAAAGGTGGTGTGTTTCAGTAATTCTCTGGGGAGGTTATCTGGGATCACTAGCCTTTGGAACTGTGAGGCATGAGGGGAGGGGAGACCTGGCCCTGTCAAGGGGTTGTGTACAATGGAGGGGTTGAAGAGAGTACCCAAGGGATGAAAGAGGGTGGTGTAAGGGGCATGGGCTAGTAATGTGGGAAGGGCCTGAGTGTGGTGCAGCAGGAGGGACGTCCAAGATGGGGAAATGAGCAGCTTAAAGCGTGATGACTGCCCGCCCACATACTTTAGTTTCACAGCTTTGACAAATAGGAAACATTAGATAAACTGCACTAAAAATCTGCTCTTCATTCCCTCCCCCCACCTTCAACAGTAAAAACAGATGTTTCCAGCTGTGGAGAGACCTAGTTCCCCTTGGTCTTCACAGCTCTTCCAAGGTTAGCTCAGTTATTGTTTCCGGGAATGGGGAGATCGGCTGGCCAGCTGTCAGGGTACAGTGATGAATGATGGCAGCAGTTGTCAGAGGGTAATCCCTGCTCGAAATGCTGCCAGATGGAATTACTGAATCGGCAGTGGTTGGAGTGAACCAGAATGACTGCATTTTCATGGCCATTACTGAACTGCCGATGGTAAATCTGCATCAGGTACCATCTTAGCTGGACATGAGGGATCCCGTGACATTATTCAAAGAGGAATTTGGGATTTCTCTCTGGTATTCTGGGCAATACCTTCCCCTCGTAGACAAACAGGAGGCTGGAAGGACACAGCAAGCCAGGCAGCATCAGGAGGTAGAGTCCTGAAATGTTGACTTCTCCACCTCCTGATGCCTGCCAAGCTTGCTGTGTCCTTCCAGCCTCCTGCCTGTCTACTTTGGATTCCAGCATCTGTGGGTTTTTTTGTCTCTAAATACCACCCCCCCCCTCAACCAACCTCACGGAAAACTGGCTGATTAGTTGTTTGCTACATTTCCATTTGTGGCTGTATTTATATCCGAATATATGAATTAGGAGCAGAAGGCCACTCAGCCCCTCAATGTCTCCTGCTTTCAATAAGACCGTAACTTATCTCATTACCTGATAAGCTTCCACCTGTCTTACTTGCTGTATGTAGAATCTATTTACCTCTGCCCCAAAAATATTCAAAGACTCTATTTCTGCTACCGGTGAAGCGTTTCAAACATTCACGACCCTCTGAGAGAAACAATATTCTCTTCATTGTGATCTTCATTGGGCAGCCCCTGGTTTTAAATGTTTTAGGTTATTGAATTTAACTCAGTTTATACATCTTTGGAGGGAACCTCCCTGCTTCTGAAGAAGTGCCTTTAAAAGAAGCCATTAGTATGCACTACAATTTTATGTCATTTGTCTCCTGTCTGCAAGAAGCTTGAGAATAACTGACTGTTGCCATAGCAACAAACACCAGGGTTTATTAGTGGCTCATTTAGTGAAACAAAGTACTCTTCACCTTGTGGAGTAAATGCTCAAAATCCATCTTTTCTAAGCTCTCAAATTTTTAATTTGAGATTTTCTATTCAGTTTTGTGCGCCGTGTTTACATTTGTTTTAAAACATGTGTGCGGTTTGGAGTAAGGGAACATCAAGAGCTGAAAGAATTGGTTTTATGCTAAAGTCGCCATAGTCTTACCAGGCCATAGCGTTGCTCTCTTTTTGGAGCAAGATGACTGGGGGTGGTTTAACCCGAGGGTAACCAAACCTCAGGCGAGGGGAGGGGTTGAGAAGGAGAACCTTTGTTGTAACCTCAGTCCGCACGGGAATTGAACCTACGCTGTTGACATCACTAACCAGCCGTCCAGCCAACTGAGCGAATACAACTCCACTATTTCTAAAACAGTAGGTTCAATTTGGTGGTGACAGTGTTCATTCTCATAAAGGGTTTCTCTTCTGTTTTATGCACTCGCCGAGTATTATAAATCACCAACCTTCCTTATTAACATTCCTTTTCAATAAATTGCTTCTACAAAATGCAGGAATGCCGATAGCAGCAGCATGCTGTCAGCGATGGTCAGCTAATGATGAAGGAATTAATGAAGAAAGGATTTCTCATTACTGAGATAAATCAGTTTCACTGAAGCAGCTGGTATGGGGCTGGCCCCAAACAGCAACAGGAGAGATGCTGAAAATGGCAGGAACTCAATCAAAGACTCACCTACCCATCTCAGTGATGGTCAAAACTAGACAGTACCTTGTCCCCAGGACGTACTGACAGTTCCACTGAGAGAGAACAATGGAGCCTTCAATATAAATCCACAGAAAAGCCTTTCCAAATCAGTCTCGATGATAACACATCATCGATTAATCTGAAATTTGAAGCATGTCCACAGATCCCACATTTTACCAGCAACCATGTTGATTTCAAAAGAAGTGGACTCAACAGATCTCAAACAGTGCAGAAGAAAGCCATTTAGTATCCGTACCACCTTCAAAAGAGCTTTTTCATTAATTCCACTGTCCTTCTCCTTCTAGATTGCCCTGAAAATATTTTCCGTTCAGTGTTTATCCAATTCCCATTTGAAACTCATTATTAAATCTGCCTTCACCACCCCATTGACTAGTCCAGCCCAGAGCAAAATGGCATTCTGCAAGAAAAATGTTTCAACAAACTGCATTTTAATACTTAGTTCTAAATTAGATATTTTGCACGCCAGAAATGATGGAAGTAACAAGGAGCTTCTGTTTACCACAATGTACTACTGATCAGTACAACTGATGTAGCTCTGTATCATCAAATGACAAGCTATAGAGTGTTATGTTCTGTATAGCGAGCCTATTCCAGATGCATTATTGTCATGGTTCCACAGCTTACAACTTACTGAGCTTTGATGTTATCATCTTTTAGGGATTGTAGGAATGATTCCCTACAATCTATAGGATGGAGCTATAGGATGGGGAGTTAAAAATATTGGTAATTCATACAGAGATCAGGCAAAATATGAAATTCTCATGTGAAATATCAGATATGTAAAATCCCTGAGTAATTTAGTACCAGGGTGTGTGAATGTAACTAGAGTGGAAACTGGGAAGCAAAATCACTAATCACTTAATAGCCATGAGAACTGAGTTACAAACAATCATTGATTTATTTATTGAGTGATCGATGTACTGAAGCTTTTGCACTCAGTAACTGCAGCCTGCCTTCCTTTGCTAGTCACTTCGATGGCACATTGAACTCCAACCGTGGGCCAGTCCATCTCACTCCCTGGAGGAAGAGGCTGTTCGCTTCCTGACCTATATCAGCAGTTCTCAGGTAGGTCAGCTTTCAGATACCTTCAACTAACATCAACATGCACTCATTGTTGCATCCGCTAGCAAAAGGTGAACAGGACTGAGAGAGTATTTGCATTTATATAGAGCCTCTTGTGATCTTGACGTTTTGAGGTTCTTCGAAAGTGAGAGAATTTTATATCGTGCTGTAATGTAAGGAAATGTGACACAATTTGGTACTATGGAGTCCGACAGATAGCTCTGCTCTGCTTGCTGTGGATTATTTTTGCAATTTGCTGCCAATTCAGGCAGTGTCGTACCAACTCCTGCTGTTTGTGGCAGCAGACTTCCTACAGTCTGGGAAAGCTCCAGCCCTCCTCAGTTCTGCTGCATTGAGCTGGCTGCAGTGACTACAACAAATGGCCTGACAGTAGATGGCCTCCACCTGGCTGTGAGTGACTGAAGGAGAGGGTCTGCAGACTGGCTGACTATTCTCTGGTGCCTGCCTGTGAACAGTTGGCTATAGACTAGGCGCTGTGGGTTGCTGGTGCTGACCGTGAACGTGCTGGTCTGGTTTGGCTCCAATCTGCGATTGGTTAGTGTCTTCTGTTGGGTAACTACAGCTGATATGTTACATCAAATATTTTTCTAAATTCATGGGATATGGCCGTGGCTAACTCAGCCAGCAGGTATTGCCCATAACGTAATTGGCCTTGAGAAGGTGGTGGTGAGCTGCCATCTTGAGCCACTGCAATTCAATTGGTGTAGGGAACTCCCACAAAATACCATTAGGGAGTGAATTCCAGGATTTTGACCAAGTGACTGAGTAGGAACAGTGATATATTTCCAAGTCAGGATGGTGAGTGGCTTGGAGGGAAACTTTACGGTTGTGGTGTTCCCACGTATCTGCTGCCCTTGTCCTTCTAGATGGAAGTGGTCACTAGCTTGGAAGGTAGTCTCAAAGGAGCCATGGTAAGTTCCTGCAATGCATTATGGGGATGGTAGACCCTGCACCCACCATGTGTCGCTAGTGGAGTGAGTGAATGTTGAAGCTGATGGATAAAGTGCCAACCAAGGGCCGTGTTATACCATAGTTGGTGTTCAGCTTCTTGAGTGTTAGAGCTGCACATATCCAGGAAACTTGGGAGTATTCCATCCCACTGCTGACTGTGCCTTGTAGACAGTGGACAGGCTTTAGGCATGAGGAGGTCAGTTACGTGCTTCAGAATTTCTAGCCACTGGCTTCATAGAGTCACAGTTTCATGGAGATATACAGCATGGAAACAAACCCTTCAGTCCAACTTGTCCACACCAACCAGCTATCCTAAATTAATCTAGTCCCATTTGCCAGCACTTGGCTCATATCCCTCTAAACCCTTCCTATTCATATACCCATCCAAGTGCCTTTTAAATGTTGTAATTGTACCAGCCTCCACCACTTCCCCTGGCAGCTTATTCCATACTCGTACCACCCTCTGTGTGAAAAGATTGCCCCTAAGGTCCCTTTTAAATCTTTCCCCTCTCACCTTCAACCTATGCTCTCTAATTTTAGGCTCCCCGATCCTGGGAAAAAGACCTTGACTATTCACCCTCTCCATGCCTCTCATGATTTTATATAATTGTATAACGTTGTCCCTCGGCCTCTGACTCTCCAGAGAAAACACCTCCAGTTCAGCTTCTGATCAATGGTATCTCCTAGGATGTTGATAGTGGGGGGATTCAGCGATCATAATGTCAAAGTGAAATGGTTTGATTCTATCTTGTTGGAAATTGGCATTACCATGATGTGAATGTTACTCACCAGTTGTCAGCCCAAGCCTGGACATTGTCCAGGTCTTGGTGCATCTGAACATGGACTGCTTCAGTAACCTAAGAGTCACTAATGGTGCTGAACACTGTGCAATTGTCGGCAAACATCCCCACTTCTGAGCTCATGATGGAGGGAAGGCCATTGAAGCAACTGAAGGTGGTTGAGCCTAGGACATTACCCTGAGGAACTTCTGCAGAGATGGCCTGGAGCTGAGAGCACTGACCTCCAAAACCATGACCATCTCCCAATGTGCCAGGTATGATTCCAACCAGTGCAAAGTTTGCCCCATTATACCCATTAATTCCAGTTTTCTAGGGCTCTGTGATGCCACACTCAGTTGAATGCAGCCTTGATGTCAAGTGCTGTCACTCTCACCTCCCCTTTGAAATTCATCTCTGTTGTCCATGTTTGAATGCAGGCTGTACTGAGGTCAGGAACTGAGGGGCCCTGGCAGAGCCCAAACTGGGCATCACTGGGCAGGTTAGTGCTGAGCAGGTGCTATTGATGACACCTTCCATCATTTTACTGATGATCGAGAGAAGACTGATGGGCGGTCATTGGCTGGGTTGGATTTGTACAGGGTATAGCTGAGCAGTTTTCAAATTAAATGCAATTAAATGTAAGTGTTGTAGCTGTACCACAACCGCTTGACTAGGGATGCCGCAAGTTGTGGCGCACAAGTCTTTGGTGCCATTGTCAGAATATTGTCAGGGCCCAAGGCCATTGCAGTGTTTGGTGCTTTCAGCTGTTTCTCGATCTGATGCGGAGAGCATCTTTAGCGAGGGCTACAGTTAGGGCTACACAGACAGGGTTGAGTGATGACCAGGAAAATGAGTAAGCATGGGCAGGCAGTGCAGGAGTCTCCTGTGGCCATTCCCCTCTCAAACAGGTATACCGTATCAGATGTTGTTGGAAGTAAGACCTTTCAGAAGAAAGCAGCAGCAGCAGCAGCCAGATCATTGGACTACGATTGGTACTGTTGCATAGCTGGGAGGGTCGATATGTAGGTTAGCAGTTGTGATAGGCAACTCTGCAGTCTGGGGTACAGATTGGCTTTTCTGTGGCTGCAAACAAGACTCCAGGATGGTGTGTTGCTTCCATGGTGCCAGGGACACGGATGTCTCTGAACAGGCACAGGATATTCTGAAACAGGAGGATGAGCAGCCAGAAGTATGGTCCATATTGGTACCAATGACATAGGCAGAAAGAAAGAGGAGATCCTGTAATGGAGCTCATACAGTTAGGTAGAAAGTTGAAAAGCAGCACCTCTAGCATTTTAATCTTGGGATTATTTCCTAGATCACCTGTCTGTGAGGCCAGGAATAGGAAGATAGTACAGTTCAGTATGTGACTAAAGAGCTGGTGTATGAGGGAGGGCTTCAGGTATGTAGATCATTGGAAAGTCCTCAGGGCTAGTGGGACATGTACAAGGAGGTCAGGTTGCATCTAAACTGGAGGGCTACCAACATCATATCAAGGGGGTTTGCTAGTGTCACTCAGGGGGAGTTAAAATTTAGTGTGGTGGGGGTGGAAACCAGAGCAGTAGGTCAGCAAGTAAAATGACTGAGGAGGAGTCTGAGACTAAGGCCAGTAAGGCTAAAAAGGAAGAACAAATGGGAGAGGTTACTTAACACAGTGGGACTGGCAGTCAGAAGCGTATTTGATTTAACAGGTAAGGCAGATGAACTTAAAGCTTGGATTGATTCATATAACTATGATGTTGTAGCTACTGCAGAGTCGTGGATGAGAGAGGAGCAAGACTGGCAGCTTAACGTTTTGGATTTTGATGTTTCAGGTGAGATAGAGAGGGATGTAAAAAGGGGATTATGTTACTGATATGGGAGAATATCACAGCTGTACTGAGAGAGGACATCTTGGAGGACTCATCCAGCAAGACCATCTCGTAGAGCTCAGGAATAGGAAGGATGCAATCACTATGATAGGATTTACCACAGGCCTCCTAACAGCCAGCAGGTGATAGAGGAACAGATATGCAGACAGGTTATGGAAAAGTGTAAAAACAAAAGCATTCTTGTGGTGGGTGTTTTAACTTTCCCTGACTTGCCTGGGACTCGCTTAGTGCTAGTGGTTTGGATTGGGGGGGAATTTGTTAGCTGTATTTAGGGCTGTTTTATGAAACAATATGTAACTAATTCAACTAGGGAAGGGACCATAGCAGACCTGGTTTTGGGGAATGAGCCCAGCCAGATGATCAAAAGTTTTAGTGAGGAGCATTTTGGGAACAGTGACCATAATTCCGTAAGTTTTAACTTACTTATGGATAAGGATAAGTGTAATTCTTGGGTGAAAGTATTAAACTGGGGAATGGCTAACAATGACAATATTAGGCAGGAACTGGGGAATGTAGATTGAGGTCGGCTGTTTGATGGTAAATCCACACCTGGCATTTTGGAATCTTTTAAAGGCCAGTTGATTAGAGTTCAGGAGCAGCATGTTCCTGTGAAAATGAAGGATAAGGATGGCAAGATTCAGGAACCTTGGATGATAGGAGAAATTGAAAAAAGAAAAAAAGGAGGCATATGTAGGTTTAGGAAAGAACCCTCAAAGAATACAAAGATAGAAGGAAAGAACTCAAACAAAGAATTAGGAGGGCTAAAAGGGTCCATGAAATCTCTTTGGCAAACAGGATTAAAGAAAATCTCAAAGTATTTTATACACATATAAGGAGCAAGAGGGTAGCTGGGAAAGGGTAGGTCCACTTGAAGACAAAGGATGGAATCTGTACATAGAGCTGGATGAGTGGGTGAAGTCCTTTCCAGATACTTTGCATTAGATTTCACAAAGGAGAAGGACATGATGGATAGTGAGTCTCAGGAGGACATGTTGATATTCTAGGGCCTGTCAATGTAATGAAGGAGGTGGTTTGGATGTTTTGCAAAACATTAAGGTAGAGAATTCCCCGGGATCTGATAGGATCTATCCCAAAATACTAAGGAAGGAAAGGGAGGACATTGCTGGGGCATCCTCTTTAGCCACAGAGAGGTTCCAGAGGACTGGAGAAAAGCGAATGTTCTTCCTTAGTTTAAGAAGGCCAACAGAGATAATCTGGGAGATTGCACTCTAGCGAGCTTTATGTCAGGGGTAGAAAAAGTATTGGAAAAGATTCTTGGGGATTAGATTTACTCACATTTGGAAACATATGGATTGATTAGCGATAGGCAGCATGGCTTTGTGCAGGGAAGGTCGTGTCTCTCAGACATGACCGTTTTTGAGGAAGTGACAAAGATGATTGATGAGGACAGGGCGGTGGATGTTGTCTAGATAGGCTTTAGCAAGGCCTTTGACAAAATCCCTCCTGACAAGCTGATAGAGAAGGTGAAGCCACATGGGATCCTGGTGAGCTGGTGAGTTGGATCCGGAACTGGCTTAGTCATAAAAGACAGAGAGTAATGGCAGAAGGGTGTTTCTCTGACTAGAAATCAGTGGCCAGTGGTGTTCCACAGGGAGCAGTGCTGGAATCGCTTTTATTTGTAATATATGTTAATAATTTGGAAGGGAATGTAGATGGCCTGATTAGGAAGGTTCCGGATTAGACAAAGATTGGGGGAGCTGCGGATAGTGAGCAGAATTGCCAGAGGATACAGCAGGATATAGGTAAGCTGGAGACTTGAACAGAGAAAGGGCAGATGGAATTGAATCCAGACAGATACAAGGTAATGGATGGTGGAAAGTCTAATGCAGGAGGGAAGTTTACAGGAAATGAACAGAACCCAGAGAAGCATTAACATACAGAGGCATCCAGGCATACAGGTCCACAGTTCCCTGAAAGTGGCAACACAATTGGATAAAACGGTCAAGAAGGCATATGGCGTGCTTGCTTTCACGGGTCAGGGCACAGAGTATAAAAATTGACAAGTCATGTTGCAATTTTATGGGACTTTAAGTCACATTTGCAATATTGTGTACAGTTTTGGTTGCCACTCTGCCAGAAGGATGTGGGGGCTTAGAAGAGGATACAGAAATGGTTTTCCAGAATGTCACCGAATTAGAAGAGTACTAGCAATGAGGAGAGACTGGTCAAACTTGGTCTGGTTTCACTTGAATGTTGAAGGATGTGGGGTGATCTGATAGAACCTTACAAAATTATGAGAGGCATGGCTAGAATGCATAGTTGGAGTCTTTTACCCAGAGTAAAAATGTCAATCACTAGAAGACATAGGCTTAAGGTAAAAAGTGGTAAGTTTAAAAGAAATGTGAGAAGCAAATTCTTTACACAGCATGTGGTAAGTGCCTGGAATGTGTTGCCGCACGAAGTGGTTGAAGCAGATACAATGACAATGTGTAAGAAGCATCTTGACAGATAGATGAATAGACAGGGAATAGAGGGATACAGACTGTGTAGAAGCAAAAGATGTTTAGTTTATCATATCAGAGAATCCTTACAGTGTGGAAAGAGGCCATTTGGCCCATCAAGTCTACACCAACTTTCTGAAGAGTAACCCAGACCCCACCCCTCTCACTCTACATTTACCCCCTGACTAATGCACCTAATCCACATATTCCTGAACAATTTAGCATGGCCAAATCACCTAACCTGCACATCTTTAGACTGTGGGAAGAAATCACAGCACCCAGAGGAATCCCACATAGATAATGTGCAAATCCCACACAGATTGTTGCCTGAGGCTGGAATTGAACCCAGGCCCCTGGTGCTGTGAGGCAGCAGTGCTAACCACTAAGCCACTGTGCTTTTAGAAAGGCAGCACCTGTGGGTGCAGGCTTTGTGGGCTGAAGGGCCTGTTCCAGTGCTGTCCTGTTCTTTGTTCATGTGGAGTTAATGAAATTGGCTGAAGACTGGAGTCTGTGATGTTGAGGAGATCTGGGGGAGGAGAAATTGTTGAAAACTGACAGAGTTAACTTGTAATTATGTTACTGTGTGTCCACTGAGGACTGAGGCTGTGTGAAATTAATAATGTACTTAAATTATGCATTTTATTTAGAAGCAGTTGAATTTCAATATTAGAGATTCTGCTATGAACTGTGTTAATTAAGGCCTACAGATCCTATAGCACTTTGCAGCCATACTTTAATTCTGATTGGCTGGATAGCTGCCTGCTCTTTCTAATTAGATTATTTGTGTGAAACCATTTGGTCTGGTGCATGAATTTTCTCTAGATAGGCTAAATTACTGTGCCAAATCTGATTGGGTATCGTGTACCAGAGTGTGCCAGGTCCAGAATGTTTTCTCCTTCCTTGTTTCAGCTGGACCTCTCCCTGAGGCCGCATTCAAGGAGGGGATTTTTGGAATCTCAGCAAGCGGCTGAAACCATTTTACAAAAATCCAAGGAAAAGATTCAGTAGAGAGACAGTGTCCCGAACTGTCCTTTAACCTTTGCGTTCAGTGAAGGCTCGTCCTCCTCTCAGGTTGTACAATTCCCATGCAAAATGAGTTTGATACAATCGCAAACAATTCCCCTGGAATGTCCTGATTAAAAAATCAAATGCCTTTGCATATGTCTTGCTGAATTAAAACAGAAACCTTTACATCTACTATATCTTTGATGAGAAAAACAATTCATAATTTGGCCGACATTGTAACCATGTAGAACCTACCCAAGTTGTAGTGCAGAATTCAGACATGTTCTCAGATTACAGTGAAAACACTTGACCAAGAATAAGATCATAAAAAAGAAAAGAGCAGGAGTAGGCCATTCTCCCCATCGATCCGGCTGCACCATTTGATATGACCATGACTGACTCTTCATCTGAATGCCATGGTTCTGCTCTGTCCCCATAGCCCTTGGCTCTTCCAGCCTCTAGAAATGTTTCTGTTGCTTTCTCAGATATATTCAGTGGCTTGACCTCCACAACGTTCTGTGTCAGAGAATTCCACAAAGGTTTTGTGACTTTACTCTGTGCCTGGGAGTGGTCCTCAAGCTGGGAATATTGCAGGTTGGCGATGGCTTTCCAGAGTGGACTGTGCTCCAAAACCTCAACCCACACCACGTTCAGGTGGAGATGAGAGGGAGATGTCACTCGATGGAACACTGTGCTGGTGACTGTTTGGGTCTTCAGGGAGCTGGACACAATGATAAACCAAATTGTCTTTGTGCGTCTTATCGCAACTTCTGAGCTGGAAGCTCGGACTCTGTGGTTGGGAAGGTTGGGGGTGGGGGGTGTGGGGGGTGATGTGCTTTCTGCCTCACAGGCTCCCTTTCAAGAGTGGGCCCACCCCTCCCAACCTGACCGACGGTGACCCCTGACTCTGGCAACTCATGCAGCCCAGCCCCTAGCTGTTTGCATCTTTGTACCCCCTGGCTCTCTCTCCCTGATGGACCATGATGCAAAATGGGAGTTATGTCCTTGTCTTTGGAAAGAGAGGCCACCTTCGTGACCTGTCAATCACAACAATTGAGCAAGTGCATACCCACCTTCATCAATGGCCAACAACACAGTGGATGCCAATTTAAATAAGACACATGGCCATTCATTGCCTCACTGAACTGCACAAGATGTCCTCCAGCTCAGTGCTAGCAGGGGAACGAGTCTGGGCCATGGGAGGGAAGCTGGAAGTGGGGTCTCGGCTCAGAGCTCTCAGTCAGTCACTGGCTTACAGGCTGTTTCATGTCCCAATGACTGAGGGTCTCTCAGCACAGGTTCAGGTGGATCAGTCTCTGGCTGGACTGTCACAGGATCCAAAACCAAGAGCATCTCAGTCGTCAAAGGGATCAATGCAGGGTCACCTCAATCTTTTTTTTTAGATTAGATTACTTACAGTGTGGAAACAGGCCCTTCGGCCCAACCAGTCCACACCGACCCGCCGAAGTGTAACCCACCCTGACCCATTCTCCTACATTTACCCCTTCACCTAACACTACGGGCAATTTAGCATGGCCAATCCACCTAACCTGCACATTTTTGGATTGTGGGAGGAAACCGGAGCACCCGGAGGAAACCCACGCAGACACGGGGAAAATGTGCAAACTCCACACAGAGAGTCGCCTGAGGCGGGAATTGAACCCGGGTCTCTGGCACTGTGAAGCAGCAGTGCTAACCACTGTGCTACCATGCTACCCACAGATCTGTGCTGACACCACTGGGATATTGGAGAGCTGTCATCCACCGGGCGTTATTTGTCACTTTATGGAAGCCATAGGACAGGGGCATTATGGGCGCAGCAGCCTAGATCTCAATGAACATCTTCTGATTGGACATAAGCTTCACATTGATGGAGTGGGAAACCTCGTGGTTGAATGAACATTGTCTTTCTGAAGGCTGATGTTATTTCCTCACAAGTGCAGTCGATGGTGCCCTATGTCTGAGAGAGCCTAGCCAAATCGTCAAACCTGCGAGCCCGCTTGTTCTGGTCAGTGCCATCCCAGGCCACTTGGCATGAATACCAGCCCTACAAATAGGTTTCCTGCCGTATGTATTTGTGGGTTGCTATCTCTGGAGATCCTGTGAATACCTCTGGAGGGGCCCTGGAGGAATCCACAGGTGAAGAAGCTGAGGGCCATGGTAAACCTCTGTGAAAGTGCTCAGCGTGCCTACTGCTTCTTCCAGCCAGCTGCCAACCTCTGCCACTACACACCTGGGCACCTCGACTTGTGAGATATTAATGTTTCACAAGATGAAGCTAATTCTCTGCTGGCTGCTGATGCCCCTCTCTCGTGCCGGTCTGTTGGTCTCTAAGCACCAGGGCTGCTGCTGTACAAGTCTTGATGCTGCTGTTAGTAAAACAATGTCCCAGGTAACACAGACCACCGAGACTGATCTGATAGATCAGAGCTCAATTACAATATGCATAAAGTGACCCCTTCTCACAAATACAATGAATAAAATAGTTCCCATGAGCAGATTAGAATGTGAATGCTGAAAACTTATTTGCAAGTATCCCTGAGACAGGCTCAGCCATTTGAGGTGCTGCTTTTAGTCATAACTTGCAGCTCAGCAAACCTGTGGACCTACAGTTACATTCCCAAACCCATGTTAATGTTACGGTCATTAATGGACTGATGTGTTGAAATGGACCATCTGCCTCTCTCAGGAGAGAATTATCGCTCGCACACTGCTTAACACCACGTGGTCAGGTATGGGAGTCCATGGGTTGAAGCCAGTTTCCTGTCACCCTCACTGTTCCAAGGTGTCCCCAGCCTCTCTGACCTGCCTTGAGGTCCATGTGTGCAGTCACCTTCACTCCTGCTACTCAATGAGTTGAGATTTGTGGAATAATCACAGAGGGATGTGATTTTGCCCTCCGAGGTGATGAGAAGGGGAAGTTAACGGGTGAGTTGGCATTAGTGAGATATTCACCTCCTTCCGGCTAGGGTCCTGGGTGACCCGTTTTTTGTTTTAATCAACTTGTTTGGATGTGTTCAACCTGGGCCTCCTGGTTTAGATGTAGAGGCACCACTACAACTCTACCTCCCCCTGACCCAGGTGAGCTTCTTGAACTACTGCCAATTAAGGCCCTTTAAATGGTCAGTTAAAGGCCTGAGCTCACCAGCTCTCCCCTGCCTCCCTGTCTTCCCCCAACTGGAGACGATTCTGACCTGGTTGCTCGGGGTGCAGGGGGTTTCCAATTGCCCCAATCTGGGGGGTAGTGGAAGGACAAGGAACTTGGCCTCTGTAAAGCTGTCCTGGGCCTTGCCTGTAGGACCTTCCCCCACCATTCCTCCTCCTCCTTCCCCCTCGACTCCCAGCCCTTGACAAGACGATTACAACTAATTTCCCATCTCACCCTGAAGGGTAGGCCAGAACTGACAGACTCTGAGACCCAGAGACCATCAAAAACAAACAGCTCCCAGAGTACTTGAATTTTCTAATCATGAACACGTGCCCACTTCACGTTTTCGAGGACGCTCTCCATTTGAGAGGCTTTTATTTTGCAGGTGAGTGGAGTTTGGGTGAGAAGTGAGTGCCTGTTGTACTGTGGGGGCTTTCCCTTGCAATCTGAGAGGTCCTCCTGAACAGTGCTGCAGACCGAGACTGCATTTCTGATTTTACAAAAGAAACCATTTCATTACAGCACGGATTAAGAATGAGTTATTCCAAACAGCTGGAAGCTGAAATTGTAGGGAGTGGATTCTGGTGACAGAAGCATCCTGAGTGAGTACTGTCGTATCTGCACAGTCTCAGTTTGGTGTGTGCTGTGCTGGGTGAGAGATCTCACTAATAAAGATCTATGGTCCCAGCAGCTGAATTGAGATTGTGTCACTTTGGTGTCACACACTGGGAGACAGCAGGTTGGCTGGAACCAGCCTTCAAGCCCACGTACAAACAGGTAGACAGACCATCAACCCTTGTGAAATGTCCCCCACTTTTTTAATGGACCTTAATTGACCTCATCCTCAACTCCACCTTTTCTCCCTCTACCTGACAACTCTCCGTTTGAAACATTTTGATGGAGACTGTAGCAAGTTGCAGATTGTGAATAAGACGGTGAAAATATTGCTTTCTTGGAGCTGGCCCAGCTATGTCTAATTTTATGACTGATTCCTCTTGTACTGTGTTCTCCCACTAGAAGTCACCGTTCCTGTGTAGTAAATATAGGATTGCAATATCTTGTTAGATTTTTGTTCTGGGAAGGTGGGGCTGAGACAGAGGTGGGCCGGCCAGAGTGTACCTGGTGACTGACCGGAGCGAGGCCATTGGGCTGCGACAGCTGCCTCTGTTTTTGGCTGTTGGCCTATTTATAACGATGAGTTAGGCCTTCCAACACCCCCCCCTTCCTCTTTACCATGAACTCCACGCACCCTCTGTGTGCCCCATCATATCACTAATAGCCCCCTGTGCTCCATTACACCTCTACATCCCACAGGTATCGTCAATAGCCTATCACCCTGTACCTATAATGGGTAGCTTCATGTTTAAAATGAATTTAACAGTAAATTAAACTTGCAGCAATCTTATTGAACAAACACAGAGAATGCTGGAGAAAACCAGTAGGTGTGGCACCATCTGTGGAACAGAGTTAATGTTTCGAGTCCCGTATGATTTTTCAGAACTCCATTTCTGAAGAAGAGTCACATCAGACTCGAAAAATTAACTGTTTCTCTCTCCACAGATGCTGCCAGACTTGGTGGGCTTCTCCAGCATTGTCTGCATTTGTCTCAAACTTGTAGCTTCTGCAGTATTTTTGCTTTTAATCTTTGTAGAGCTATCATTCCGATACATTTCATAACAATAAAAATCTCGTAAACCCACTCAAAATTTCAATCCCTCCTCAGCTTGAGGGAACAGAAACCAAACGGTTGTAATTATTCACTGTAATGTGCCCTGCTCCTTACTGCCCTGATATCATTCTGATGAACCTATCTGTATCTTCTTCCAATAGCAGTGTACCCTCCCTGAACTGCAGACCTGAATTCAGTATTGGGGACATGGCTTGACTAACTGTATGTGCAACTGAAATGATCACTTCCTCACTTTTTCTGCCCCAGTCCTCTTACAATAAAGGGTTCCAATGGCCTCTGTCACCACTCAGTATTAGCTTTGGGTGGTTTATGTACATGGCACCACTCATCTTTGATCTTCCAGCTGATTGGGAAGTTCCACCAGCTCTCTCCTCAATGAGCTGGGATTTTTCTATTAACATTGGCTGAAAGTTTTGGGAAAA
Source organism: Chiloscyllium plagiosum (assembly GCF_037043375.1). Classification (NCBI taxonomy): domain Eukaryota; kingdom Metazoa; phylum Chordata; class Chondrichthyes; order Orectolobiformes; family Hemiscylliidae; genus Chiloscyllium; species Chiloscyllium plagiosum. The sequence goes on along the minus strand of NW_028270141.1, from coordinate 121,778,989 downwards.
TGAGACTGTCCCCTCCCTACCTCAGCCAACCTTTTCAATTTCCAAGTTGAGTTTCTGGTCCAGGAGACTATAGTGCCTTGTTAAACACCTTATTACCTTCTGTATTACTGACATGACGAGGTTAGTTTGGCTAGTGCCAATAGCATGATCCCTTCTGCCTTTGCACAATGTTTGACAATTAACCTCACTTCACACACAGAGAGGGTAGCCGGGAATGCAGCAGACACTGTCAGTACTGAGTCTTGCCTGGTCTTCAGGTACTCCTGCCCCCCCCCCAGAACCCGTATGTCCCCTTTACCTCTGATCACAAGTAGCCTGTATGTGTCTCGGCACAAAATAACTCCTCAATTTAGCAGTGCTGAGAGGCCTTGTCTCTGGCTGAAATGCGCAAACTGCTGTGGCTTGGCAGGCAAGGTAGGGGTGCTGTGGGCATGCAGGTGGTTGCTAGGTGAACGAGAACTCTGAGATGCAGGCTGCTCCCAATCAGTGAGCTCGATGCCTGACCATACACAAAGAGGCGTGCCCTCGCAGCAATCTGTCATTACTCACTGCCGCTAATAGTCTGGGTTTCCTGTGCATCCACCAAGAGAATTGGTTAAGGGCCATGATGGCTGCGAGTGGTTGGCAAATGCCAGAGGGCACTCTGCAGGCACAAGGGGCGCTTGATGTCTGTGGATCATGCCTGAGGTGCTGTTTGGTCCTAAACAACATGGCAGGCCTCAGAGCAAGCTCTACAAAAATTAAGAAGTCACCCGCTCTGATTTCCATATCAAGAATTTGTTAAGATAGGAAGGTGAATGTTAATGAACCAAAGTTGGAATATTTAAGGAGCTATATTCTCCCCGTCAACTGGCAACTCACCACTGCCACCCAATAACGCATAAAAGATGGAGCAAGATGCTGCCAACATTGGGATAGACCTTGATGGACCAATTCTCACCCAATTCTGCCACAAATCTGGCTCAGACCCCCTTTGTGTCCAATTTTTAAACCATTGACTGGAAGGTCATAACATGATGAGCCTGCACTGAACATGACAATAGTAATTGGGAAAAGTTCACTCTTCATTCAGAACCTTTACACACCAGGAGCGTGGTTAATTGCTCAGTAAAACAAAACTGTGTCATTTGGATACATTATTGTGAGAAGATGCAAGATGTAACATAAATGAGTCAGTATCCCTCCCAACTTGGGAGTCCCCATGGCCCTCCCGGGAAGCTACAATAGCAATGTGACTGTGACTTCACCCTCGAGGGTTGAAGCAGTTTCTCACGAGGTGGCAGCTGGGACTTACTTCCAGGCACTGTGCTGGATTTTAGGAATCTGAGGGACTGATCGGATATTCCCTAACACTTTGTGCTGAACTTTCCAATGCAGGTGGAGAGTTAACATCTAAATGGCCAATGCTGCAGGTAACCGCAGCTAAATACAAGCTGAGTACAGGAACATGTGCAAACCCCAGCAGAGTTGCAGATTACAAGACTTGATAAGGAATGATAAAAATGTCTGGAAAACCAAAAATTGCAGTCGGGAAGCTGGAATGCTTTGAAGGTCTTTTGGGACCACAACAAGCCCCCGCCCCTCCTGGATAAGAAGGGGGCAATGGGAAGTGGGAATATTGTAGTTCAGTCCCAACCAAACTGAGCTGGCAGGGTACCAGAAGATTAAGCAATAGATATGAATGAAGAGATGGCTAAATATCAAGTGGGTATCGATCCTGCAGAGGAGAATCAAAGTGCAGTATGATTGGAACACAGGACAGACCCAGAGGACTGTATTCCTCAGGGGGTGGACTACATTTTCTGATCAGATCTAGCAATAGTGGTTGAGGCATGATTAACACTCATCCTGCGTAAGGAGCAGTGACCCAGTTGCAGTTAGTTTCCATGCGGTTCTGCCGATTGTGATAAATCAGCTACGCGTCATCCAAAGTGGTGGAACAGCTAAAAGACCCAGCCTGTGAACGCCCTGCTGATGCTCTGTGCTTGGCCGGATTAATGCTTTTGAAAATTGTCCACAACGTTTTCAATTAGAACTCTGACAGAGACAGAAAACTTTGATCACGTTGGTTTGATCTGAATTCAAACCTGGCTCCCAGAGGTGGGAAAGGCAGGATCTTAACTCGCTTTGCTGTTCAACCCCATGAATCAAAAATGAAGAAGCAATGATATAGAGAGGTAGACTTCAATTTCAAATCTAAAAAAACCATTAATAGGAAAGTCAAAATGCTTTGGCATGCCAGTATATAATAGAGAATATAAGTTCCTCCCTTCTTTCCAAAGTTGGCCAACATGCAATATAGTTAATCATTTCGTCCAGTCAGATTAAATCAATGACATATGTACATCAGAGTAGACAGCTGGCTGGCCATTGTGTAACCCTGCATTTAAAACAAAAGAGTTTGACAGAAAGGAAATGGAAAGTGATCAACAATAACAGGCAGCAGGAAGTGTATCTGAGCTTCTCATTGAGAGGGCCTCTCCTTGACAAAGCCACTGTTCAGCTACAGGGAATTTAACTGAATGAAACACTAAGTAAGGAGGGAAGGTTTGGTGCCTGTTTGGAGCTCACTGACCACCTAAAGGTGTTTGTACCTCAGGGTAGTGCTGTCAATCAGAGCTGCAGAGCCTCATTGGCTGAGAATATGGGGCGGCACGGTGGCTCAGTGGTTAGCACTGCTGCCTCACAACACCAGGGTCCCAGGTTTGATTCCAGCCTTGGGCGATTGTCTGTGTGGAGTTTGCGTGTTCTCCCTGTGTCTGTGTGGGTTTCCTCCCACAGTCCAAAGATGAGCAGGTCAGGGGAATTGGCCATGCTAAATTGCCCATTGTGATAGGTGCATTAGTTGGAGGGAATTGAGTCTGGGTGGGTTACTCTTTGGAGGGTCGGTGTGGACTGGTTGGGCCTGTTTCCACACTGTAGGGAATCTAATCTAATACAGGCCGCAGAGTTTGGATTATGTAGGCCTCACACTGACCCAAGCTCGACCGTAGCAACAGCTGGGTGTAAAGAAATGTTGGTCAAGTGTGAAATGTCTTAAAGTGTGTAAGCGTGAAAACTCAGAAGGTGTTGCATTCTTTCCACTGTCCTGTATACCTCAGAAAGCTGGGAGAAAGTGAGGACTGCATGCTGAAGATCAGAGTCAAAAAGATGTGGTGCTGGAAAAGCACAGTAGGTCAGACAGCATCTGAGGAGCAGGACAGTTGATGTTTTGGGCTAAAGCTCTTCATCAGCAATGGTGGGGGGGGGAGGGAGTTGAAGGAGACTGAGAGTTAAGTAGGAGTGGGGGTGATGTAGGTAGCTGGCAAAGTGATAGGTAGATGCAGGTGGGGGGTGATGGTGATAGGTTGGAGTGGAGGGTGGAGCAGATAGTGGGAAGGAAGATGGACAGATAGAACAGTTCAAGATGGCAATGCCAAGTTGGAGGGTTGGATCTGGGATGAGGTGGACGGAGGGGAGATAAGGAAATGGTGAAATGGATGTTGATGCCATGTGCTTGGAGGGTCCTAAGACGGAAGATGAGGTGTTCTTCCTCCAGGTGTTGGGTGGCTTGGATTTGGTGGTGGAGGAGGCTAAGGGCTTGCATGACCTTGGTGGAGTGGGAGGGGGAAGTTGAAGTACTTGGCTATAGGGTGGTGGGTTGTTTGGTGTGTGTGTCCCAGAGATGTTCCCTGAAATGTTCCATGAGTTGGAACCTTAGAAAGCTGGACAATAAATAAAGATCTCGGAAGAAAGCAGAGGCCTTTAAAATGTGGATGCTTAGACGGATATCTAAGCATAACATTCTATCTCCTGACCATACTGAATGAGGAGGTACTTACATTTTAAAGTGCAAAAAGAAGCATGGAGTGACGTCGCAAAAAGACAATGTCAGTATTGTGGTCATTCAGTCAGAGCTGTCAAAGTTCTTTTCAGAGGGCAGAGTGTAGAGGTGACAGGAAGAGGGCTTGGATTGGACATTGTTGGGTGGTGTTAGTCATAGAGCAGTTCCAAATGAGCTACAGTCAATGTGTGAGGATGGTGCAAGACAGACAGACCAGGCAGGAGTAGCTACAAGCAGCAGCAAAGAAGTCTCACTTTTCCAATTACACCTTGAAGGGGTTCGATGTCAGATGCTCTGATATTAACTTGTCCCTCGCCTGGCTGAAAATAAGGGCAGCATCTTAACCCTTCTGAGCTCCCTCTCCTCCCACCAGGTCCCCATGTAACCCAGCTTCTTTAGTCTCCTGAATGTGTTGCAGCAGTTAAGAGCATTAAGACCACTTTGTTACCAATTTGCTGTTTCTGAATAATTATATGCCCCCAAATGTATTGGCCTTTGAGGGGGTGAAGTGCAGAGTTGCACAATTGGACAAACAGGACGAGACTTCACACCATCAGCATAGTACTTGATCTGAGGAGCAAAATATTCCTTTCCCTTCAAAATTTAGTGGAAGAATTTAAAATAATAATCTTGATAGTAATGACGTTACTCTTGCCAGAAAAGAGTCTCAGTCAATGTTTCCATTCTTCAAATCAGTGAAGACATTTGGTATAGTCCAGCTCAGTCCAGACAAGGTTCAAGTGGACACAGTCCTTTTCCATCGATAAGCTCTCATTCCCTACTCCAATGGGAATCCTGAACTCGTGCCTGGTGCACCGTCAATAAGCAACACGCAAGGATTTCACTCCATTGCTCATCACCATCAGGTGAGGGTTAATATCTGGGCACTTCTGTGTTAAGTGGAGCTCTCAATGGATAAGAATTATTCCGGGGCTATATAAAGAAGAAAATAGCAAAAAGCAAAATACTGAAGGCAGCCAAAATCAGCAAACTGGAGCCAGTTTCAATGAAGGTTAAATAGACAAACAACCAAATCATATTCTTTGAAAACTTGTATTCTAAACTTTATAGAATCAGCACTGAGACAGACCATTGACCCATTGTACATGTACAAACTCTTCCTTGGAACTTTCAAATCAAATTCAATTGTCCTCTTCTTTCTCCTTATTCTGCTTCATTCTTCTATTAAACCTATTGAAGGCAATGGGTAAGTATTTGACAATGTGTGCCTCTAGAGTGCCTTGTGATAAAGATACTGTGTTCAAAAAGTGCAATTCTGTGGAATCCTGCGAACTCCCTGCTTCATTCTTGCTAACTCTAATCATTAGGCAATGCCAGTTTTGGTCTGTGAACAAGTGGGAACAAACTTTGGTGACTTAACTTCTCAAACACTTACAGAATTCTGAAACACTACCCCCTGATCTCTCCTCCCCTTGTTAATCATCTATGTTCGAGTGAAGATACTCCTAAATTTAAGCAATAATAAAAGCAGAAAGTGAGACTCAAAAGTTGGATTCATAATGTTCACTCTGTTACTCTCTGCACTAATATAGCCAGACCTGCTGATTTTCTCCAACAGTTTCTGTTCTTGTTTGAGATATCCAGCTTCTCCGTGGTAATAGTTTCTCTCTTCATTAAATCCCCCTGTAACTTTCCTCATCTGTGCACAGAACCGCAGTCCCTCATCCCAGATCCCATTGTAATGAATTGTTTCTGTACTCTCTGCCAGCCTTCACCTTTTACCAAGAGTAGTACCCTGGTAAATGAGAATTCTGAAGATTTGCCTTCATCCCTCTACCCATATATATTCATTTCTCAATCTCCATAAGAGAATGTGCCACCGTGGGCGGCACGGTGGCACAGTGGTTAGCACTGCTGCCTCACAGCGCCAGAGACCCGGGTTCAATTCCCGCCTCAGGCGACTGACTGTGTGGAGTTTGCACATTCTCCCCATGTCTGCGTGGGTTTCCTCCGGGTGCTCCGGTTTCCTCCCACAGTCCAAAGATGTGCAGGGTCAGGTGAATTGGCCATGCTAAATTGTCCGTAGTGTTAGATAAGGGGTAAATGTAGGGGTATGGGTGGGTTGCGCTTCGGCGGGTCGGTGTGGACTTGTTGGGCCGAAGGGCCTGTTTCCACACTGTAAAGTAATTTAATAATCTAATCTAATGAAATTCATCATTTTTGCTGTGAAATAAGTATTGCCGCTCTCTTACTATGAGTGTAAAAGAGACATCCATTCTAGTCTGGAGACAGTTAATTGGTGCTGAGCCATAGTCTTATTGAGAGGCCTGAGGGGAATTCTCATTGTCATTGAATCTGGCAGGTTTGCAGGATTTTATGAAGGTTGTGTATTGTCCTCTCACTGTAATCATCACATCTTCATTATACCTTGCAAGCAGCATAGCAAACAAGTGAACTTTGTGTGTTCTGCCATCCTGCCTTCCCAAAATAAACACAAAATTCCTTTCCTTGAGAGCTGGTTGAAATTAGCATTTGTGGTCCATCAGCACGAGCACTCAAAGCTCCCAATTCTAATGGGACAATTGCCAAAAAGAATACAAGGTTTGTCCATATGCTTTGAATTGAACATTTTATAATTGGTTTTCCTCTGCATATGGAGTGGTATTCATTCAACTGCGTTAAAAATTACAGTAACCTGTTCACCATTATCTGTAATGATAGCCACCGATATATTTCCTGAAAGAATAGTTCAGGCCCCTTATTTTTCTCACTCAGTTGACTGAGCATTGGTTTGAAGACAAGAAAGTAGGGACATGTGCCCCAGCTCCCTGCTTGCACTGCATTGAGGTGAGAGCAGGACATGGAGAGGTACTAGCCCGCACCGACACCCCACTCCCCGTAAACAAAGCTTGACCTGAGGTGGAGAGAGCAAAGCCTCCCAAATGCTATGGAATGCACATATCACAGTGGACGCGTTCACTCTGTACCTGTCCCCACAGAGACTGCCAGAGCTGCTGGGTTACTCCAGCACTTTATGTTCTTATCTCAAAATATCACAGTGGTCCATGGCAGGGCATTCCAGATGTTGTCAGTCCAAAGGCAGCTGCATCCCAAACATAATCCCCTGTATCAGCTGCTCGAAATTTGTCACTGCTCCCTGTGCCCTCCCACCGTAACGTCCCCAATGCACTCCCATTATAGCTTCACCAGGGCATTCTCACTGTAAAGTCATCAATATGACAGGAGAAATCATACACCTAGCCAAGAGGAAAAGGGAAGCGTACATAATGTCCAGGCAGAACGGGCCCTGGAGAAATATCGGAAGAGTAGGACCAGTCTTAAACGAGCGATCAAGTGGGCTAAAAGGGGTCATGAAATAGCTTTAGTGAGCAGAATTAAGGAGAGTCCCAAGACCTTTCATTCTTATATAAGAAGCAAGCGGGTAACTAGAGATAGGGTTGGTCCACTAAAGAATAACGAAGGAAGGCTCTGTGTCGAACCTGAGTGAATGGGTGAGATTCTGAATGATTACTTTGCATCAGTGTTCACTGAGGAGAGGGACATGATGAATCTTGAGATTAGAGATAGAAGTTTGATTAGTCTGGATCAAGTTGACATAAGTAGGGAAGATGTGTTGGGTAGGCTAGAGGTTATTAAGGTGGACAAATATACAGGTCCGAATGAGGTCTATCCCAGGATGCTGAGGGAGGCGAGAGAGGAACTAGCTGGGGCCCTGACAGATATCTTTGTAGCATCCTTAAATACAGGTGAGGTGCCGGAGGACTGGAGGGTTGTCCCCCTGTACAAGAAGAGTAGTAGGGATATTCCGGGTAACTACAGACCAGTGAGCCTGACGTCAGTGGTGGGAAAGTTGCTGGAGAAGGTACTGAGGGATAGGATCTATTTATATTTTGAAAGGATTGGGCTTATCAGTGGTAGCCAACATGGTTTTGTGCGGGGGAGATCGTACCTTACCAACTTAATAGAATTCTTCAAGGAAGTGACCAAGTTGATAGATGAAGGAAGGGCTGTTGATGTCATATACATGGACTTTAGTAAGGCATTTGATAAGGTTCCCCATGGTAAACTATTAGAGAAAGTGAAGTCATATGGTGTGCAGGGTGTTCTAGCTAGGTGGATAAAGAACTGGTTGAGCAACAGGAGACAGAGAGTAATAGTTGAAGGAAGTTTCTCGAAATGGAGAAAGGTGACCAGTGGTGTTCCATGGGTCAGTGTTGGCGTCACTGTTGTTTGTAATATATATAAATGATCTGGAAGAGGGTACTGTTGGTATGATCAGCAAGTTTGCAGATGACACGAAGATTGGTGGAGTAGCAGAAAGCATAAGGGACTGTCAGAGAATACAGGAGGATATAGATAGACTGGAGAGTTGGGCGGAAAAGTGGCAGATGGTTCTCAATCCAGAAAAATGTGAGGTGATACATTTTGGGAAGTTTGGACAGATGCATGAGTAGGTGGGGAGCAGAGGGATATAGCTGCTTGAGATTTGGGCGGCAGGTTTGGACAGTGGATTTGGATCGGCTAAGGCTTTGAGGGCCGAAGGGCCTGTTCCTGGTCTGTAAATTTTCTTTGCTCTTGTTCTTCAATACACTTCCACTTTTACTTTCACCAGTGCATTCCCACTGAAATGTCACTGGTGCATTCCCACAGTAATGTCTCCAGTGCACTCCCACTGTAAAGTCTCCAGTGCACTCCTGCTGTAATGTAACTCCCACTGTAGTGTAACCAGTGCGCTCCCACTGTAACGTATCCAGTGCAACCCCACTGTAATGTAACTCCCACTGTAGCGTAACCAGTGCACTCCCACTGTAATGTCTCCAGTGCACGCCCACTGTAACATCTCCAGTGCATGCCCACTGTAACGTCTCCAGTGCACGCCCACTGTAACGTCTCCAGTGCACGCCCACTATAACGTCTCCAGTGCACTCCCACTGTAATGTCTCCAGTGCACGCCCACTGTAATGTCTCCAGTGCACGCCCACTGTAATGTCTCCAGTGCACGCCCACTGTAATGTCTCCAGTGCACTCCCACTGTAATGTGACCAGTGCACGCCCACTGTAATGTCTCCAGTGCACTCCCACTGTAATGTGACCAGTGCACTCCCACTGTAAGGTCTCCAGTGCACGCCCGCTGTAACGTCTCCAGAGCACACCCACTGTAATGTCTCCAGTGCACACCTACTGTAACTTCTCCAGTGCACTCCCACTGTAATGTCTCCAGTGCACTCCCACTGTAACGTCTCCAGTGCACTCCCACTATAATGTCTCCAGTGCACTCCCACTGTAATGTCTCCAGTGCACTCCCACTGTAATGTCTCCAGTGCACTCCCACTATAATGTCTCCAGTGCACCCCCACTGTAACATCTCCAGTGCACTCCCACTGTAATGTCTCCAGTGCACTCCCACTGTAATGTCTCCAGTGCACTCCCACTGTAATGTCTCCAGTGCAATCCCACTGTAACATCTCCAGTGCATTCCCACTGTAAGGTCTCCAGTGCACTCCCACTGTAACGTCTCCAGTGCTCTCCCACTGTAACATCTCCAGTGCACTTCCACTGTAATGTAACCAGTGCACTCCCACTGTAACATCTCCAGTGCACTCTCACTGTAACGTCCCCAGTGCACTCCCACTGTATTGTCTCCAGTGCTCTCCCACTATAATGTCTCCAGTGCACCCCCACTGTAATGTCTCCAGTGCACCCCCATTGTAATGTCTCCATTGCACTCCCACTGTAACATCTCCAGTGCACTCACACTGTAACGTCTCCAGTGCACTCACACTGTAATGTCTCCAGTGCACCCCCACTGTAACATCTCCAGTGCACTCCCACTGTAACATCTCCAGTGCACTCACACTGTAACGTCTCCAGTGCACTCACACTGTAATGTCTCCAGTGCACCCCCACTGTAACATCTCCAGTGCATTCCCACTGTAAGGTCTCCAGTGCTCTCCCACTGTAACATCTCCAGTGCACTCCCACTGTAATGTCTCCAGTGCTCTCCCACTTTAACGTCTCCAGTGCACTCCCACTGTAACGTCTCCAGTGCTCTCCCACTGTAACGTCTCCAGTGCTCTCCCACTGTAACATCTCCAGTGCACTCCCACTGTAATGTCTCCAGTGCTCTCCCACTTTAACGTCTCCAGTGCACTCCCACTGTAACGTCTCCAGTGCTCTCCCACTGTAACGTCTCCAGTGCTCTCCCACTGTAACATCTCCAGTGCACTCCCACTGTAATGTCTCCAGTGCTCTCCCACTGTAACATCTCCAGTGCTCTCCCACTGTAACGTCTCCAGTGCACTCTCACTGTCACTTCACTGGGAATCCAATGAAAGTGCTGTATGTTGGGCTGGATTCCAGCTTCATGTTGGAGATTTTCCAATAGCTCCTTGGAGATAGAACCTGTCTCCTCACCAATACCTCCCTGGTCTAGGTGAGACAAGAGATTGTCCTGTATTAGGAATTCCCACTTTCCTGGTTTCAGAGGAATGAGATATAAATTTGATGTGACTAACAGATAACAGCAACACAGAAGGGAATAATTTGGCTCTTTGGAAGAGGGGCTATGTATGTACTGTATATATGACCAGAACCTAGTTCTATCAGTGACTTGGAATCTGAGAGATGTTAATTGTGGGACGAGTTTGGGATTGGGGGGAATGGGGTGCATGCTGAATGTGACATGGCGCCTGACCCTCCCCAGTCCAGCTCCTTGTGTCTGATCTCTCCCCCAGGAGGGTCAGGTGCTTTCTATCGGAACACACAGTTCAAGAGCCTTATCCATCCCAGGGAAATGTAAGAATAAGTAAAATCAATGCATTTCTTCCCACAGTCAATCTAAAGTACATTCTGTGGGCAATTTCTGTTTCTCAGCAACTCCTGCAGATTTAAAGTACAATCTTCCTTTTCATTTATGTACGATTGTGGACACTTGATGAATTGACAGTGGTCCTGAGGAGGTTGCAAGGTGTGGGTAGGAGCTGGGATTGTGTGGGAGTCCCGATACAGCTGACTTGGCTGTGGAAGTTGAAACATCTGATAGGCACTTACTCGGGATCTGGGACCCTCCAGAAAAATCCCCAGCTCAGAAACTTTGGAAAACCCCTGATGCTCTTACCTGAATAATTAGCCAGGGAAAGCCAGAGGAATAAAAGCCTATTCTAACTCGCCCTGGCTAACTATGAAACTGAACACGGTTACCCCTCCCCACTCTACTGTATGGTGCCGAGAGTGTGGTGCTGGAAAAGCACAGCAGGTCAGGCAGCATCCAAGGAGCAGGAGAATCAACATTTCGGGCATAAGGCCAAGGGGGCTGAGAGATAAATGGGAGGGGATTGAGGCTGGGGGGGAGGTAGCTGAGAGTGCAATAAGTAGATAGAATTGGGGGAGAAGGGGATAGGTCGGAGAGGAGGATGGAGTGGATAGGGGGGAAGGACGATGGGCAGGTCAAGGGGGCAGTGCCGAACTGGAGGCTTGGAACTGGGATTATGTGGGGGGAGGGGAAATTAGGAAGCTGGTGAAATCCACATTGATCCTGTGGTGTTGGAGGGTCCTGAGGCAGAAGATGAGGTGTTCTTCCTCCAGGTGTAGAGTGGTTAGGGTTTGGCGATGGAGGAGGGGGAGTTGAAGCATTCAGCCACGGGACAGGGGGGTTGGTTTGTCCCAGAGATGTTCTCTGAAATGATCCGCAAGTAGGCGTCCTGACTCCCCCGATGCAGAGAGACCATACTGGGTACAACAGATATAGTAGATGACATTGGTGGAGGTACAGGTACATTTCTGTCAGGTGTGGAAGGAACCTTTCGGGCCTTGGATGGAGGTGAGGGGGGAGGTGTGGGCGCAGGTTTTGCAGTTCCTGCAGTGGCAGGGGAAGGTGCCGGGAATGGGGTATGGGCTGGTGGGGTGAGCGTGGACCTGATAAGGGAGTCACAGAGGGAATAGTCTCTTCGGAACACAGATAGGGGTGGGGAGGGAAAAATATACCTGGTGGTGGGGTGTGTTTGTAGGTGGCAGAAGGGAAGAGGATGGTGTGATGTATGCGGAGAATGGTGGGGTGGAAGGTGAGGATTGGGAACGTGAAGTTTCTGCCCTTGTGTCAACAAGGAGAAAGTGAGGACGGCAGATGCTGGAGATCAGAGTTGAGAGTGTGGTGCTGGAAAAGCACAGCAAGTCAGGCAGCATCCGAGGAGCAGGAGAATTGATGATTTGGGCATAAGCCCTTCATCAGGAATGAGGCTTGTGGGCAGGGCGGGTGGGGGGGGGGGGGTGAGAGATAAATAGGAGGGGGTGGGATTAGGGGGAAGGGAGCTGAGAATGCGATAGGTAGATGAAGGTGATGGAGAAGGTGATTGGTCGGAGAGAAGGGTGGAGCAGATAGATGGGAAAGGTGATGGACAGGTTAGGAGGGCAGTACCGAGTTGGAGGCTTGGGACTGGGATAATGTGGGGGAAGGGAATTGAGGAAACTGGTGAAATCCACATTGATCCCAGGTGGTTGGAGGGTCCCAAGGCGTTCTTCCTCCAGGCTTCGAGTTGACAATGGAGGAGGTACAGGACCTGCATGCCCTTGGCAGAGTGGGAGGGGGAGTATACTCATTCCTGATGAAGGGCTCCTGTGCCTCAGATGCTGCTTGACCTGCTGTGCTTTTCCAGCACCACACTCTCGACTCTGTTCTCCAGCATCTGCAGTCCTCACTTTCTCCTTCCCTGTATGGTGGTCAACATTGGCATATTAAATCAGTTCTGGAAGGCACTGCCATTCTCAGGCCTCAGAGGCCTCGCCTACAGCCTGTAAGATAATGTGAGGGGATGCTGTTGGATTGCCTGCAACCCCTTTGAGCAGATCCTCTGAAATGGGGTTCCCCACCCAAAGTAGTAACCTGGAGAAGATGAAGCATTACAACTGGTGCACAGGTTGAACCAGGATGGCAGAACGGGAGTGGCTTTGCTGTAGCTCCCTGCTTTACAAACCTGAATAAAGGGACAAGGAACAGCCCGTCGAGCCAGCTCCACCATTCAGTAAGATCGTGGCCAATCTGATTCTAACCTCAACTTTATATTCCTGTAGATCCCCAGTAATCTTTCCTCCCCTTGGTAATCAAGAATCTGTCCACCTCTGCCCTAAAGATATCTACGAGTCTGCTTTTGTGTGTGTTTGTGTGCGCGTGTGAGTGGGAGAGAGAGAGAGACTGTATGTCTGTGTGTGTTTGAGAGTGTGTGTATCTATGTGTGTGTACGGGTGTGTGTGTGTGTCTATGGGAGTGTGTGTGTCTTTGTGTGTGTACTGGAGTGTGTGTGTCTATGTGTGTTGAGAGTGTGTGTGTGTCTATGTGTGTGTACAGGAGTGTGTGTTTGAGAGTGTGTATGTTTGTGTGTGTTTGAGAGAGTGTATGTATGTGTGTTTGAGAGTGTGTGTGTACGGGAGTGTGTGTGTGTGTCTATGTGTGTACAGGAGTATGTGTTTGTGTGTGTATGGGAGTGTGTGTGTGTCTATGTGTGTGTACAGGAGTGTGTGTGTGTCTGTGTGTGTCTATGTGTAGGTACGGGAGTGTGTGTCTGTGAGTGTGTATGGGAGTGTGTGTGTATCTATGTGTGTGTACGGGTGTGTGTGTGTGTCTATGTGTGTGTATGGGAGTGTGTGTGTCTTTGTGTGCGTACGGGAGTGTGTGTGTGTCTGTGTGTGTGTACAGGAGTGTGTGTTTGAGAGTGTGTGAGTGTTTGTATTTGTTTGAAAGAGTGTATATGTGTGTGTTTGAGAGTGTGTGTATATGTTTGAGAGTGTGTGTGTGTATGGGAGTGTGTGTGTGTGTCTATGTGTGTACAGGAGTGTGTGTTTGTGTGTGTATGGGAGTGTGTGTGTGTCTATGTGTGTATACAGGAGCGTGTGTGTGTCTATGTGTGTGTACAGGAGTGTGTGTTTGTGTGTGTATGGGAGTGTGTGTGTGTCTATGTGTAGGTACGGGAGTGTGTGTCTGTGTGTGTGTATGGGAGTGTGTGTGTGTCTATGTGTGTATACAGGAGTGTGTGTGTGTGTGTGTGTACGGGAGTGTGTGTCTGTGTGTGTACGGGAGTGTGTGTGTCTATGTGTGTATATGGGAGTGTGTGTGTGTCTATATGTGTGTACAGGAGTGTGTGTTTGTGTGTGTATGGGAGTGTGTGTGTGTCTATGTGTAGGTACGGGAGTGTGTGTCTGTGTGTGTGTATGGGAGTGTGTGTGTGTCTATGTGTAGGTACGGTAGTGTGTGTCTGTGTGTGTATGGGAGTGTGTGTGTGTCTATGTGTGTATACGGGAGTGTGTGTGTGTGTCTATGTATGTGTATGGGAGTGTGTGTGTGTCTGTGTGTGAGTACGGGAGTGTGTCTGTACGGGAGTGTGTGTCTGTGTGTGTGTACGGGAGTGTGTGTGTGTACGGGAGTGTGTGTCTGTGTGTGTGTACGGGAGTGTGTGTGCGGGAGTGTGTGTCTGTGTGTGTGTACGGGAGTTGTGTGTGTGTGTGTGTGTACAGGAGTGTGTGTCTGTGTGTGTTTACGGGAGTGTGTGTGTGTACGGGAGTGTGTGTCTGTGTGTGTGTGCGGGAGTGTGTGTCTGTGTGTGTGTGTGTGTGTACAGGAGTGTGTGTCTGTGTATGTGAGAGAGAGTGTGTCTCTGTTTGCTGTCATGTTTCTCTTCTGATGCTAATGCTCAAATAACAACTTTTATTGGAAGAAATGTCACAACCTGCTCAATTATGGGCTTTGCCTTTTGCCGATCCATAAAGTTCTTATATTAAAAAGCTCTCAGATCATGAAGATGAAAAGATTGTTTATTTTGTTATTTCTAATCAGATGAAAGAGCGGGCTTGCTCCTCTGAGCCTGAATATTCCAATGTTTGTTTTCACTAAGAAATTCTTTGTTCTTGGATTGCGAGTAAACCTTTGATAAATAAGACATCAATACAGTGAATGTTGCTCTCTGTTCACTTCCACTGAGCTCTCTTTTGTTGTCAATTTGCTATTTAACTTCTGTGGCCTCCAAGGCTCTCAATGCACCCATTGAAAACCAACAGTATAATCTCATTACTCCCAGATAAGCCTAATAATTATCTAGCAGTGTGGAGAAGGCAATCTCTCAATTCCAGTGACCTTCATCCATTGCTCAAGCTTCAGTTTCCTAATTTGCAATGTCATTGGAATTGTCTGACTGAATTACTGCTTTGTAATCAGACATTATCTGTGGATTAGAAACAGAGCAATGTTGCAGTGAATGTTATTCAATTAGAAGTGACCGACCTTTTTGGTTACATTTGATTTTCTGTTTGCAGATGAAGTCTCATTTGAACCCACATGGTTAACTTCCATTTGTTCTATTTAGTTGGTGTATAATCTGGTCAGGCATCAATAACAGTGGTGTGACTGCCCACACGTGTGTGAAAAGCAAATGTTTCTGAGCCGGCTCCATTCCCATATACAGGGAGGAAGCAGAGGCTGGCTCCCAACCCTTGGCAGAACTGAGTGACGATTCATTACATTAGTCCTCTGCCCAGAATAACTTGTCCTGAGATTGACTCGAGTCTCCCGGAGGACTCTGGGAGGCCCAGGAATAGCTGTTGGCTTGCTGTTCATGCTGTAACGAGGCAAGGAGTGTGTATACCTCCTCAATCCTTTCTCCCAAACTCTTCCACTGCCCGGCCCCCTGCCCCACCTTCTCCACTGCCTTCTCCTTGGAAACAACCTGATTTGGTGTCGTGCCCAATCTCTCTCTGTTTGGCTCGTTTGCTTACGTGATGCACTCTCGTTCACACTTTAAAAAGTCATTAAAGGTGCTATATAAAAGTAAGTTTGTTGTTGGTTTGATTGGTGACTTTATTCGGGAAAGGAAACTTGCAAAGGCAAGTACAATGTCTTCTTTCACCCACAACTCTGGGTGGCCGCGCTGTGCAACCAGGGTTGACCTTGCCAGAGTCGAGAGTGTGTTGCTGGAAAAGCACAGTAGGTCAGGCAGCATCCAAGGAGCAGGAGAATCAACGATTTGGGCAAAAGCCCTTCATTAGGATGCTCCTTGGATGCTGCCTGACCTACTGTGCTTTTCCAGCACCACACTCTCGACTCTGATCTCCAGCATCTGCAGTCCTCACTTTCTCCTAATTGACCTTCACCTTGCCTGAGCTACAGTCCAGCCTGCTCTGCATCATTTGGCTTGGCCCACCCTGTCCTGAGGCCTGCGTTTTGCTGGAACTCCTGTCTCTGCTCCCAGGGAAGGTCTCTCCCTGCTGCTATTACTAAATGCCCTCTAAAACTGCAGATGGTTACAGATGGGTTTTTGTTTAGTATGTGTTATGTAATAAATAGCACAAGGTAATTAATTAAGATCTACCATCGTGAGAAACACAATGTTTTATCTATTCTTCCGATTAATTTTTGGGATGTAGGTGACATTGGTCAGGCTGGTATTTCTTTGGAGTTGCTCCCGAGAAACCCCGTGACTCTCTCAGCTACTGCAGGCATTCATCAGGCTAATGTCCTCCGCCCAAACATCTTCATCTGCTTCCCTCCATCATCAGGCCATAAATTCCCTGTCACTCAGTCACAACAATATGTTCCATCTACAAGAAGCACTGCAGAAATTCACCAAAGATCCTCAGATAGCGTCTTCCAAACCCACCACCACCTCCACCCAGAAGGATAAGGGCGGCAGATACTTGGGAACACTGCCACCTGAAAGTTCCCTTCTGAGTTGCTCTCCATCTTGACTTGGAAATAAATCATCATTTCTCCACCGCCGCTGAGTCAAAATCCTGGAATTCCTTCCCTAAGGCTATTGAGGGTCAGCCCTCAGCACATGGACGAATGCAGTTCCCAAATGCAGCTTGCCACTACCTTCTGAAGGGTAACTAGGGATGAGCCCAAACATTGATACCCACATCGCTTCAGTCAGTAAAAATAGCACCTTGCTGTTGGACTGCTATCCTGCGTGAGCAGATCCGAAGGTTTATTTCCCTGTAACAGCAGCAAGTAAGTTTGGGTTTTAATGAAAGTTCTCTCTTTTAGTTAGTGCTTTATTTTCATTTGTTGATATCTGCTGTCTATTTCTGGATTTCTTTATAACTGAATTCAAACTGCCGTGGTCTGATTGGACCTCATGTTCTCAGATTAATTAGTGCAGGCCCCTGACATACCGGTCCTGGTAACATAGCCACTGCTCTTCACTGTGCTGTGGTAAATAACTTCATTTTACAGCCTGGTATATCTTCCTGTCTGAGATGGCTGTGCAACCTCAGATGAGATTGATGTATGTACCACAACGGTGCATCACAAAATGTCAATCACCTCCAAATGAGAGAGTTGAGGGATATTTGGAGTGGGTGGGAGACTAGAGTTCAACCCTGAGCTTATTTAATATCAGAGCATGGTCAAAAGGGCTGAATGATCTCCTCCTATTAATTTATGTCTTTGCATGTTCATACATCACAGCAGTTTTCTTTCACAGCACTAATTCCCTTTTGTCACTGTACAGATTTCCTGTAATAAGCCAAATGAGGAGATTGACAGTCTGGAACTCAGCCAGGAACCATGGCCTGTTTGTCTGGACAGTGCTTTTCACCTTGTTCAGCAGATCCGCAGAAAACAGTGCAGGGTTTACTCAGTCGGGTGAGTGTGATTCTGTGCAGTCTGGTCTTCTGATTACATGTCAGCAATGGCAAGCTGTATTCAGCAACAACGGTCAGGCTGGACCTGAAGACACCTAACTAATGACCAGAGTGGGGAAGGAACTGAGATTTGTCATTGAAAAAGTGGTGAGAGTGCTTAGCCTTCCCTGGTAACACTCTCATCTCTAGGGACTGAAGATCATGAGTCCCAGTCCAGACACTCCAGCAGCAAGCTGACGCAATGGAGTGCTGCACTGCCAGAGGTGCTGTCATTTTGTATGAGGTATTAAATTGTGGTCCCTCAGTATGTCCTATCAGGCAAATGTAAACGATGTTTTGAAACTGAGTGGATGTCCTGGTAAACCATCATCCTTGAACCAACATCAATAACAGAAATATTTCTCTGTTTACACTTTTTTTTTGTGGGATCTTGCTTTGTATCCCACTGGTCAGTGCATTTCCTGCACTGGAAGTGAGTACACTTCAAAGTACTTCATTTGCAAGAAAGCACCTTATCACAAAAGACCATGAACGGTGTTTAAAAAGTGTTTAAATGTGGCCTTGATTAAGGGGAGTCCCTCTCACTTCACTTCTGGAATTCAGCTGTTGTCCATGGTTGATCAGGAATGTAATAAGCTCAGGAGCTGTGTGGCCCTGGCTGTACCCATGTTAAGGGACAGCTGGTATCTCCAATGCACCCACCCCCCCATAACATTTCAGACCAGTTGGGGATAGGGAGGGTAGGCAGCCACTAGATTTTATGAATCTTACCCACCTTTCAAACGCTGCCAGCAGGGGTGTGTAAAACCCATCACAATGTGTGAGAGGGGTACAACCGTGGAAGGATAATGGAGGTATCTGGGCCCTAACCACCAGAGTCAGGGAATGATATAACATAGAGGGAGGCCATTCATCCCATCGTACCAGTGCCAGCTTATTCTTCGGGTTGCCCTTCTCTTTCCCAGAATTCTGTCAAATGTCTCCCTTCAAATATTTATCCAACTCACTTTTGAAAGTTCTATCTGAATCCCCTTCCAAATCTTTCAGGCACTACATTCCAGACCTTGATCGGTCAGTGTATATAAAAATAAATTTCCTATTGTTCCTAGTTCTTTTGCCTATCCCCTTCAATCAAGTGCTCAGGTGACCAAAATCTTCTGTCAGTTTTTAAAAGCCCCCATCAAATATCTCATCTCTCCTACATAACCAAAGTCCCTAATCCTTGGAATTACTCTCATAAATCCCTTCTACTCATTCTCCAAAACCTTGATACCCTCCATAAACCAGTGTTCCTCAAAATGAACCCAATACTCATGCTGAAACCAAAGCAATGGTTTGCACAGATTTAGCTTCCTTGTTTACCAAGGTAGGAAACCAGTAAAATCTTCAAATTGCATACTGATATGATCCCAGTTTATGTTAGTACTGAACAAGTCAGATCCCAGACTGAAATTTGGCTTGATAGATTATATTTTCTTTTTGTCTTTAATGAGGTGATCTCTCACTGAAACATAAGCATGAAATCTTGCAGATTAATACAGATTTTCTGTATTAATAACAATACAGGAGTTTATTATGCAAATGAAATGAAGATAAAATGAATCAAACTATTTGGATCTAATGCAAATTTAACAAGTTCAAATCACACTGTAAAATATAACTCCAAACCACCTCTTGACAGCGCTCAGACCAGAGAAAATCTCCTCTGCTATCAGCTCTATAGAATCTGACAGCTTTTTCTGGAACCTTCATACACCTGAGTTTAAATCTTCTCAGTTGCAAATAACCTCTTCAGGGCTTACCCAAACACCTCTGACCTGGAACTGTTACTAAACTCCTTGCTCTGAGGGAATCCATTTTTAACAAATGTAAATTAGCTTCTCCCTTTCCCAGGAACAGCTACTCTACATATTCATCTTCAGCGAAGAACATTACAGAACTGCCTCAAACTGAAACTAAAATTGAAAGGTTTCTCACCAGCCATGGATTTTCTCCCCCAAACCTATATGTAAAACAAGGCTGGAATCTTTGGCCAGAAAGCCTAATGTGTATGTTATTTACTCGTAGACTCTACATTTGTTCTTAGAGGTCACCTCTCAGAAACTGTTTTTATAAAAAACATCATGGCAACAGAAATACTTATAAGTTAATCATTAATCCCCTTCTGACATGCAGAAAACCCAAATACCACTAGGTCAAAACTTAAAAATCTAAACTGAAAAGTAAATGATATTAAAAGGTGTATAAATCCTACACTTTACATCACAATATTGGTTGGACTCAATTTGTATACTTCAAATGGAGCTCCAGTATGACCACGATGTTAATTTCTAAGTAATGAGAAAGCTTGACTCAGTGTGGTTCCTGTAATGAAGCTGGGATATTCCGATAGCAGGTCAAATATACTTTTAAAAAGCTCAGTAGAGCTATGCAGTTAAGAACTGGCTGAAGCTGCAGAATTATGCTCTGTCTGCAGCTCTCCCACTGGGAAACACATTAGGACGACTCTGCAGGACTTTCTCATTAAAAGCCACTAATCACAGGGCAGCCATCACTTATAGCCAGCACCAAATGTGGAGTGAACTGTTCATATTTGTTAACAACTAAAGCAGCCAGGTTATTAAGGAGCCTAGTACCTTAATTTAACACCCGCAAATGTTGAGCAGTGTGGCAGCTAAGTTAACAGTGCAGCTTGAAATGATTAGTGTTATGATTCAGTCTGTCCCACAACTGATTGCAGTTTCACGATTGACTCACAATTAACACAAGATCCTTTAGTCTGTGAGTCAGATGAACATCCTCCAGATTTTTCCAGTCTGTTGTCAAAATGTCAGTATCAGCTCCTGTTTATGTTGTTAACCTCAGCTGACTAAAGTCAGCAATGAATTTCAACAATGCATAATGAAAATGTTAGTCTTAGCCAGGTTGAGTGTTTGCAATGAAGCAGATTAAAAATACTGCACTCCTGAAGTGGCAGCAGGAGTGAGGGTACCTCCTACAGGAAGTCTATCCATTGGAGATATATGTCCTCAAGTCTGGGCTCTCAGACCAGACACCCCCAACACCCTCGCACCCTTTGCTGCTTGATATCTTGGACCTGGCTCCAGCAAAGCCTTCACAAGGAATAGTGTTTGCAGTCCAGTTGTTCACAATCGGCATCATTAACTCGGATGTGCAGGCCAAGTATAATGCTTCCAAGTTTCCTAATGACACAAAAAAAAACCAGGTGGAACCTGAGTGGTGAGGAGGATATGAAAAGGTGAATTATACAGGCTAGGTTAATGGGCAAGAACATAGCAGGCAGAATGTCACGTAAAGTTATCGCCTTTGGCTGGAAAAACTGAAAGGAGTTCCAGTCCAGACAGACTGTCACGAAATGTGATATTCCAGTATATGACTCACCTCATCTTCAGTCGCTCTCTATATCAGGGTGTGTGTGTGTGTGTTTTTGTTAGTATTTTGTCATATAAATAAACTTTACAAAAACTTGACTATCTGCCATGTTTCTGAAGGGATTGAGAAATGCTGATGTTCCAAGGGATTTGCGTGTCCTTGATCATTAGACTCTGAAAGCTCACACACTGCTGCAGCAGGAGATTAGGAAGGCACATGGGATGTTGGCTTTTATTTCAAAGGGAATTCAGTACAACAGTAAAGATGTCTTGCTGCAGTTATATAGGGCCTTAGTGAGACTATACATAGAGTATAGTCTCCTTTTGCTCTCCTTACCTAAGAAAGGACATCCTTGTCAGAAGTGGGTACAGTGTAGGTTCACCAGGTTAAATGATGCAATACTGTGATTGTTGTGTGAGGAGAGATTGAGGAAACTGGAAATGTGTTCTCTAGAGTTTAGAGGAATGAGCACTGATCATACAAAGTTCTTACAGCAAAGTTCTGGGTCACCACACTGTAGGAAGGATGTGATGGCACTGGAGGGTGTAAAGGAGATTCACCCGGATGTTGCCCGGGATGAAGAGAGGTTAAATAAGCTCAGGTTGTTTTCTTTGGAGCAGAGAAGGCTGAGAGGGGACCTGATAGAGATGTGTCAGATTCTCTTCACCCTGGGTCAGGGAGGGTGAAGAGAAGCAGCTGTTCCACTTAGTCAAAGGGTCAATAACAAGAAAGCATAATTTTAATGTGAAAGGCAGGAGGTTTAGAGGGGATTTGGGGAAAAATATTTTTTGTTTACCCAGAGGGTGGTGGGGGCCTGGAATGTGCTGCCTGCGAGGGTAGTTGAGGTAGAAAACCTCACAATCTTTGTAAAGCACTTGGATGAGCATTTGAACTATCATAATGTTCAAGGCTATGGGCCTAGTGTGGGAAAGTGGGACTAGTGCAGGTAGTGGTATACCTTTGACAGTACAGACTTGATGGACCAAAGGGCCTCTTGTGTGCCATGTGATTCTATTACAGGTAGGTGCACAAAGGCTGTCTACCCCTAGAACGGTTTGTAGGGGCTGTCTTGGGACTAGTCTCAGAATAAGGGGACTGAGATGGAGGAATATCTTCCCTCAGAGATAGTGAATCTTGGGAATTGTCTATCCTGGGATAGACACTCAGTGATTGAAGTCAGAAATCTGTAGGTTTTCCAGATATTAAAGATATTGATGGATATGGGAAAAGTGTAAGGAAGATCACTTTGAATGAGATCAGCCATGATCTAGCAGAGCAAGCTTAATGGGCTGAATGGCCTGTTCCTGTATCTCGGTTCCATTTGCTTCTTTCCTTTGGGAAGTGGGTGTAGTCCCAGCAGTGGCCATCACTGGGACCTGGCGCTGCTGGGACTGTATTTGAACATTCGATGGCTGTGCGGCAGTTGGTGTCAATGGAGGATGTGTTCACTTGGGCTGTGAGAAGGGAAACGTTACTCTCCAAATATCCTGCCCTTGAAACAGCAGGAGGGGTTAGGGTCGCACCCCTTAAAGTGGATACCTTTCAGGAGAAACTTAAGGCAGGTTTAAAATGGTGAACTACATTGGTGGAGTAAATAAGGAGAACCCAGTGTAAAAATATATCGGTGACCGTTCAACACAAACTGGCAGTGGTTGGTTGTAGAGAGAGAACCTGAAAGGAGATGTGGAAGGGGTTTTTCACCGAGTGAGGGTTGGACATTGCGGGGTGCCATGGTGCTGCTATTCCTCACCTCATCTGAAAAGATCCTATCAATTTGGATCTTGGACTGAGGGGGGCACCCAAAGGTGCAGGAGGTCAGCAATGGACTGGTGAGCTGGGCAGAGCAGTGGCAAATCAAACACAGCGCGTTCTTGGGTAAGGGATCACACTATGAATGGTAAGGCCTTGGAAAGTACTGAAGATCAGAGGGACAGACCCACAGAACCCTGACAGTAGTAGGGCAAGTGGATATGGTGGTTAGGGAAACAGAGAATACCTGCCTTTATTAGGCAAAGTATAGAATACAAGAGAATGGGAGGTTACGCTGGGAATGTACAACACACCGGCTAGGTCACAACTGGAATACTGAGTGCAGTTCTGGTCATCGCATTTTATAGGAAAGATATGATAGCACCGGAGAGGGGACAGAGGAAATTTACCAGGAGGCTGCCTGCACTGGACGGTCTGAGTGATGGGGAAAAGCTGGGGTGGTTTTCCTTGGAGCAGCAAATACTGAGAAGGGACCTGATGGTTATCTGTGAGATTATGAGGAGCACAGACAGAGTGGATAGAAGGGAACTTTCTCCAAAGTAGAGGGGACGTAGGTTTAGGGAAAGAGGTGGAAGGCTAAAAGGGAAGTTGAGGCAATATATTTTTCACTCAGGAGGCGAGAGGAGACTGGAACTCACTGCCTGAAATGATGGTTGAGTCAGAAACTCTTGTAACATTTAAACAGTGTTTAGACATCACATGCATTGCCATAGCCTTCAGGGCTCTGATCTAAAAGCTGGAAAATGGGATAAGTGTACTCTGAACTTTGCTGGCTAGCATGAACACAATGGGCAGAGTGGCCTCCTTCTGCACTGTAAATGTCTCGAGGTCTATCTCTGCATCTATGGTGCTGCTTCTTTCATTCAATTTTCCAAGAAATCCCTGCCGAAATGAAATGTTTTTTTTTTACCTGACATTCCCTCTGCCAGCCCCTTTCACAAAGCTCCGACCCCATAGTGTGACTTGCCCCTGTGCCCTTCCCGGCGCACAAACAGCACCAGCCCCTCCTGTCATTTACTCCCCATCCCCCTTGCCTTGCCTTGCTTCCTCAGCTGAATTCCTAGACACTGGTTCTTGTGCAGTAATAACACTCCACGGTTTGTGTTTGCCGTGGAAAACATTTGATCTGTAGCCCAGGGTTAGGTCAGTCTGAAGTGCTCAGTTATTTTCCGAGATTTCAGATAAACTGAGGTTGAACATTCGGTGTTCCAAAGGACAGGAAGCAATGGTAAACAAAAAGCAATAAATCTGCAGATGGAATCTTTTTTTGATCTGGTTTTAGATTTAAATGCAGGGAGGGCTACTCCCATTGCATTGTTGAAGATGAAAAGCATAAGTGATGTGGCACTGAGCTGTGACAGCAGCAAGTCTGAAAGCGGGTGGGTCAGCTAGAGACTGGGAAAGGAGGGGGCAGAGAGATAGCAACACAGGCTGGGTTTCAGCTAAAAGATGTAGGAGCAGAATTAGGCCGTTCGGCCCATCAGGTCTGCTCTGCCATTCGATCATGGCTGATAATGTTTCTCAACCCCATCCTCCTGCCTTCTCCCTGTAACCTTTGATCCCCTTACTTATCGAGAACCTACCTATCTGCCTTAAATACACTCAGTGACTTGGTCTCTATAGTCCTCTGTGGCAATGAGTTCCACAGACTCACACCGTCTGGTTAAAGAAACTCCTCCTCATCCCAGTTCTAAAGGATGATCCCATCACTCTGAGGCACTGCCCTCAGGTCCTAGTCTCTCCTACCAATGGAAACATCTTGTCCATGTCCATCCCATCTAGGCCTCTCAGTATTCTGTAAGCTTCCATCAGATTCTTCCCCTCCCATCTATCCTTGTAAACTTTGGGTTCAGAGCAGAGTCTTCAACCCCTACCCATATGACAAGCCCTCCATTCCTGGCATCATTCTTGTAAACCTCCTCTTCCCCCCCCCCCCCCCCCCCCATCCAACAGCACATCCTTCCTTAGATACAGGGCCTGGAGCTGCTGACAATATTCCAAATGCGTTCTGACCACAGCCTTACACAGCCTCAGTCAAAGAGTGTGGTGCTGGAAAAGCACAGCAGGTCAGGCAGCATCTGAAGAGCAGGAGAGTCAACGTTTCGGGCATAAGTCCTTCATCAGTAATGTAGGGGGAGGGTGGGCATGGTGGGGAGCTGTGAGATAAATAGGAAGGTGGGGCTGGGACAAGGTAGCTGGGAAGGCGATAGGTAGATGAAGGTGGGCCAATGGTGATAAGTCAGAGGAGAGGGTGGAGCCGATAGGTGGGAAGGAAGATAGACAGGTAGGACAGTTCAAGAGGCGCTGCCGAGTTGGAGGGTTGGGTCTGGGATGAGGTGGGGGGAGGGGAAATGAGGAAACTGGTGAAATTGATGTTGATGACATGTGGTTGGAGGGTCCAAAGCCAGGAGATGAAGTGTTCTTCCTCCAGGCATCGGGTAACATGGATTTGGCGGTGGAGGTGGCCCAGAACTTGTATGTTCTTGATGGAGTGGGAAGGGGAGTTGAAGTGGTTGGCCACAGGTCAGTGGGGTTTTTTGGTGTGTGTGTGTGTGTCCCAGAGATGTTCCCTGAAGTGTTCCACAAGTTGGCATCCTGTCGCCCCAATATAGAGCAGACAACAGTGAGAGCAATGGACTCGGTAGATGAGGTGTTTGGATGTGCAGGAATCCAGCATCCATTTATTCACCTTCAGACCTTTCAACATCTGCACTCTTCACTTTCTCCTTATACAGCCTCAGCAGTACATCCCCGCTCCTGTATTCTAGCCCTCTCGAAATGAATGTTAACATTGCATTTGCCTTCCTAACTACCAACACAACCTGCATGTTAATCTTAAGGAAATCCTGAACTAGGACTCCCAAGTCCCTTTGTGCTTCAGATTTCCAAAGCCTTTTGCTGTTAGGAAAATAGGCTATGCCTGTATTCTTCCTACCAAAGCTCATACATTCCCACATTGTATGCCATCTGCCGCTTCTTTACCCACTCTCCTAGCCTGTCCGAGTCATTCTGCAGCCTCCTCACTTCCTCAACATTATCCATCCCTCCACCTATCTTGGTGTCATCTGCAAACTTAACAACAATTCCCTCAGTTTTCCTTTATCCAGGTCATGAAGACACAATGTGCATAGGTGTGGTCCCAACACTAACCCCTGTTGAACTCCATTAGTCACCAGCTGCCATCCTGAAAAAGACCCCTTTATTCCCACCAGTTAGCCAATTCAGTATCTATGCCAGTACCTTGCCCCTAACACCATGGGCTCGTATCTTATTTAGCAGCCTTTTGTGCAGCACCTTGTCAAGGGCTTTCTGGAAATCCGAATTGATCACGTCCACTGACTCTCCTTTGTCTAACTTGCTTGTTGACTCCTCAAAGAATCCTATTGAATTTGTCAGACGTGACCTGCCCTTGATGAAGAGTGCTGACTCAGCCTTATTTTACCATGCACTTGCAAGTACTCTGCAATCTCATTCTTAAAAATTGCTTTTTTAGTTATCCGCTCTTGGTTTTCAAAAGCTTCCCAATTCTCTGGCTTCCCACTAATCTTCGCCACATTATCTATTCTTTCTTTAGTTTTTATGGTGCCCCTGACCTCCCTTCTCAGACATGGCTGCCTCGTCCTCTCCCTAATATATTAACCATCCGACCATCCTGTCCCACTCGCCTCTTTCCAGACTCTTCTTAAAGCACTCCCCTTTGACTCAGCTTTCTGGTTACTGCTAAAGCCTCCTTCTTGGATTTGGTCTCATTTTAGATTTTACTTGATCCCTCAAAAATCATAGTTGTTTTGTTTCTAAGGCCCCAATCCATTAGAGGGTGTGTTGTTTAACGTCATATTGTAAACAGCTCCTACATGTACAAACAGCCAGGCACGGCCCAATAAGTCCACACCAACCCTCCGAAGAGTAACCCACCCCCACCTCTGACTAATGTACCTAATACTATGGACAATTTAGCATGACCAATTCACCTGACTTGCACATCTTTGGACTGTGGGAGGAAAGTGGAGCACGCAGAGGAAACCCACACAGACACAGGGAGAATGTGCAAACTACACACAGACAGTCACCCGAGGCTGGAATGGAACCTGGGACCCTAGCGCTGTGAGGCAGCAGTGCTAACCACTGAGCCACTATGCCTCATGGTTTATTGTGGTTGGCTCTTTCCTTGTCTGTATTTACCAGAGAATGGTGGAGAAACTCTGCAGATCTGGCAGAAGCTGTGGAGAGAGAAAAACAGAGCTAACGTTTCACGCCTGGTTTGATATCTTTCCCAGAGAGTGGTGGAAGTGAGGTCATTGAATAGTTAAAGCGGTGTGAGGTAGTTGCTTCACTGACATGTGAGTCACCAGGAATGGGGGTCAGTGAGAATGCGGAGCTGAGACCACATTCAGATCAGTCATAACCTTATTGAATGGTGAAGCAGGCTTGAGGGGCTGAATGGTCTCCTTATTCATATTGTTACTCAAGGCACCTTTCACATCCGCCAGAGAAGATCATCAGTGTTTAAAGTCCTTTCGAAAAGACAGCACCTCGAACAGCACAGTAACCCCTTGGTAACTGCACAAGGGGTATGCTCACTTCTCCAGAGGGAGGTGTAGAACCTGAGAGGGACAGGAAATATGTCTTGAATATTGGAAATCATTTCTGTAATGTAATGGTAGTGTTCTTAGATAGTATTGATGCAAACCAAACCAGAATTCTATTCTGGTGTCTGCAGTTTCACAATGTTTGAAAACAGCTGCGATACCTCAGCGGCAGGGAAAGGGTTTTAGTGAATTGTTGGATGGATTTCCTTGCACAGTGTTTTGATTTGTGGTAATGGTTCCTGCACAGCATCATTCCAGACATGTAACTTATTCAATTTTTCTCCTTCTGTCATAGACTGGGGAGTGGAGACAAACGTTTTGAAGTGGAAATGGCCAAAGCTGGATGTGAGGTTCATTACTTTGACCCAAGTCTCAGTGAGGCCCACGTTCAGAAGAGTGAAGGTTACTGGCACCATCGCATGGCAATCGACTGGAGAGACCCCAGCCCAGCCGTCATTGCCCAGAAACAGCGCAGAACTACCAAAAGGTTGGCCACTATTATGAACGAATTTGGTCACAGGAAGGTGAGTTTTACAGTTCACTGTATGACAGACAGCTCCTTTCCTAAGACACTCCATTCCTTGTCTTTTGGTCATTTACAGGCCATCCCTGGGTTACAAATAGATTCCGTTTCTGAGTATGTTCGTAAGTCAGTGTATATGTAAGTCCAATATAAAATAGCCATACATAAGTACACTTCAAATTAATATTAATATGGGATCTCTCTCATAAATATCAGTGTTTGTAAGACAGATGTTGTTAAATCAGGACCCCTCATATTTCTATTAGTTATTGTTTACAAACTTGTGACTGAAACCAGGGCTGGAATCCTCTGCTCCCTCAGGGGGCAGGTTTGGGAGCGGGAAGGACACGTAGTTAGGCAGGGTCCGAAGAAGAGTCATCGAATTCAAAACGATAACTCAGTTTTTCTCTCCACAATGGTGCCGGGCCCTCGGAATTTCTCCAGCACTTCCTGGTTTTTATGTCAGATCTCCAATCTCTGCTGTATTTTATCGGCTAGGCCGGGTCATGGCCTACCCAAACCCTGCAGCTTCTCTCCTCCACCAGGATGGAGGTCTGGTCAGGAAGGTAACTGAGGCCCACATGTGACCAATTCAAGCCTGAGTGAAGGCAGGCCCCTAGTGTCACTGTCAATGCTGTAAATATATTGGAAGATAATAAGAGAAATGGGGAAGGGGTGTTCCGTTTAACCAGGATGGAGAATGTTATTCTTACCAGGAATCAGCACCAAGAATGAGGCTGTGTTATCACATGGAGGTGATCTGGGGCCAATCCATAATGACCTGAGCCATTTTAACCCCAGGAATTTGATCAATGTCACTACTTTTTCAGGGCATGGGCATCACTGCCTTAGTGAGCGTTTGTTGCCATTATTAATTGCCCTGGAACTGAGAGGCTTGTCAAAACCATTTGAGAGGGCAGCTAAGAATCAACAGTCTAGATAAGGTGGTGCTGGAAAAGCACAGGAGGTCAGGCAGCATCTGAGGAGCAGGAAAAAAGCCCTTCATCAGCAATATTCCTGCTCCTCGGATGCTGTCTGACTTGCTGTGCTTTTCCAGCACCACCCTATCTAGACTGTGATCTCCAGCATCTGCAGTCCTCACTTTTGCCTAGCTAAGAATCAACCATGTTGCTGTGGTCTGGAGTGACATGGAGTCCAGACTGGGGAAGGGCAGCCAGTTTCCCTTCTAAAGGGCATTGAAGATTAATTTTTAATGACAATTTTCATGCCTGCAGTCTTTCAATTTCAGATTTGATTGAATTTAAAAACCAGCGGTTTCCTGAGCTAGGATTTGAACTCATGCCCCTGAGCATTAGCCTTTGCCTCTAGATTACCAATGACATTACCACTACATCATCATTTTCCTCTTAGTTATGACAGGGATTGTTGTAAAAATCCATCTGGTTCAGTAATGTCCTTTAGCGAAAGAAACTGCTCTCCTTACCTGGTCAGTGACTCCAGGCCCACGGCAATGCGGTTGATTCTTGACTGCACCCTGAAATGGGGCAAGTCTGTGGGCTATCGTATGAGGCTAGATCAGTCAGACTGGGCTTGTTGTCATTGGGGTTTAGAAGATTGAGGGGTTACTTGATTAAAGCATGTAAGATTCTGAGTGGTCTTGAGAAAGTGGAGGTGGAGAGAATGATTCCTCTTGTGGGTGAGTCTGGTGGCGCTGTTGTAAAATTAGGGGCCACCCTTTTAGAGAGGAGAGTTAGTTTCTCTCAGGGCTTAGTGCAACTTTGGAACTCACTGCGTCAGAAGTGGGACCATTGTCAGGCAGGGGAATGAAAGGTAAATGGATTTCAAACCAAATAAACCATGATCTTATTGAAGGGCAGAGCAGGCTTGAGTGGCTGAATATCCCACTTCAATTTATATTTCATTTGTTCTCAGTTTAGGTTTTCCTACAGTATGGAAACAGGCCCTTTGGCCCAACAAATCCACACTGACCCTCCAGAGAGTAACCCGCACAGACCCATTTCCCGACATTTACCCCTGACTAATGCACTTAACACTATGGGCAGTTTAGCATGACCAATTCAATTGGCCTGCACATCTTTGGATTGTGGGAGGAAACCCGCGTATACACAGGGAGAATGTGCAAACTCCGCACAGACAGTTGCCTGAGGTGGGAATCGAGCCCAGGTCCCTGGCTCAGTGAGGCAGTCACGCTAGCCACTAAGCCACCGTGCCATCCCCAAGTTCAAGAATAATTCAGGATGTCTAACAAATGATGACCTTGCCAACAACACCCAGGTCCAATGAAAGAATAAATTGAAAAAGACATTGGAATATTTTAAAAGATCAGAATTTTGTGAGGGAAAATAGCAGTGTTATTGTTATGTGAATATCTGTCTGGAGATAGCAACATGCTCCCAGCTTTGGTGCCTGCGCTAATTGCAGACAATATTATTTTGATTAAGAGGCCCACACATGGTTTGGCTGGTAATATGTCCTTGGGCACTACATAATTGTATTTGGAACAGATGGGTTTGAGTTGGGGAAAGTCATTTTCATGAAATCAGAAAAAGTGAACGTCAGTTACTTTTCCTGACTAAGCACGGTGCCTGTGGAGGAAGGTGGTCAGAAATGCTGGGGACATGGTGTCAACACTGTTTACTTTCTTTCTCTGGGCTCCAAGTGGAAGATTCCACTATTATGGCAGGCCGACTATTGGGAGTCAGGCGAAATATGCTGGTTTTAGTGGCAACCTCACAAGGGAATGGACGTCCCAGGCCAGGTATGGCACAGCCTGGTGTAGATCAAAGCTCTCTCTGATGTGGGCAAGTGTCCCTTACTGAAGCCTGTTCTCCACTTCCTGCACCAACAGTCCTGTGATTTCCAATTAGTGCTGGAGCAGAGACAGTTTTATACTCTGGGTCTCTGCCTGTAAACACTGCATTTGGGACCTTGCAATGTCATTTGACATAGGAGGCATATGGTTAGTAGACAGAGGAGAGTTCTGGTCTCAATTGTATGGACTGAATTTGGCATCTGGAATAAAGAATAATTAACTTGTTATACTGCCACATTCCCTAGATGTCAGTTCATCATAAAAGTACTGTTAGTTTTTATTATTAAGATTTCCACAATAAAAAGTACAATATCGTTTCTCACTAACATCTGTGTAGAGGACAGCTGGGATCACACATGACCTTTGAAGCTTTCAGCCAAGAAATGTTATTGCCTTACACAAACTCCCTGTGCTTGTAATATCCTGTGAAGATGTCACTCAGTATTTACAGCATGTTGTTTTTTTTCTCATACAATAGGAGGTTAGTGTTTGGTACACTCTCATGAGAAGGTTCCTGAATACTGATTGCAAACCCTGTGAGAAGCTCAAGTTTTGAGTTCCTGCAGCTTATATTAAACTGTGAATGACCATTTCCATTAAAGTAGTGGAATTAAAGAAATAGATGTTGCTAGCAAAGTAAGCATTTCAACCCTAATTACCCTTGAACCCATTGGCACACTTGTGGGTCTGGAGTCACACATAGACACACAGTAAAAGGCCCTTCAGCCCATCGTGTCTACACCAGTCAAAGACCACCACTTAACTATTCTAATGTCATAGCCTTGTAGGTCTTTGCATCGCAAGTGACAATAGCTGAAAGAGAGAGACATAGGTTAAGAGAATGGGTAAAAACTTGCCAGACAGAATATAACAAGGGAAATGTGAGGTTATGCACTTTGGCAGGAAGAATAGAGCAGCTACATATCATTTCAATGTAAAGAGATTACAGAAAGTTCCAGAACAGAGATTTGGGAGTTCTCAGTGATGAATTACAAAAAGCTGCAGTGCAGTTCAGCGGGTAACAGGGAAGGGAAATGGAATTCTGGCCTTTATTTCAAAGAGAATGGAGTATAGGGGTTTGTTAAAACTCAGTCAGATCAGAGAAAGTGGCAGATTTCCTTCTCTCAAGGACATTTCTAAACATTAAATGTCAACATTAGTTGTATTATGTAACTTAAATAATCTTCATCAACTGTTCTTCCTAGTCTTTCACTGTTCTTCCTCTGTTACCCTCATCATCACTTTCTTCATCCTCGTGTCTTCTGCTTCTTTATTTACCTTTCTTCTCCTTGTTCCTCTCATGATACCATCGCGGCAGCTGAATCAAACTCTTTGGATTTTGAATTGTCCATTTCCCTGTGTAGCTGAGCCGAGAAGGGTGTTGGCAGTGCTACACTACTGAAAGGAACAAACACTGAAACATGCATTACAATAGCACCCTTCATAATCTCCATATGTTCAAATTGCTTTTTAGACACTGAATTATTTCTGAAGTGCGGTCATTTCTTAAAAATTTCAAAAATATACTTTATTCTTAAAAAATATAAACATACATAGTGACTAAAGCAGTTCAATTCAGTACAATAACATATGAAGAAAACCAAGCATTGGAGTTTGACTCCATCCATCAAACAAACCAAAGGCATTTCTTACTTGTACAAGATGATATTTACATATATTTGAGGCTCCATTAGTTGAACAGACCCCCATTTAACATCAGCAAAATGACAGTGGCCTTTCCCCACTGTGCCTTAGCGGCAGCTGCCCCAAGCTTTCGTACGTCCCTCAGCACGTAATCCTGGACCTTGGAATGTGCCAGTCTGCAACGTTTGTTCAGAGCCAACTCCTTGTTTTTAGATTAGATTAGATTACTTTACAGTGTGGAAACAGGTCCTTCGGCCCAACAAGTCCACACCGACCCACCGAAGCGTAACCCACCCATACCCCTACATTTACCCCTTACCTAACACTACGGACAATTTAGCATGGCCAATTCACCTGACCTGCACATCTTTGGACTGTGGGAGGAAACCGGAGCACCCGGAGGAAACCCACGCAGACACGGGGAGAACGTGCAAACTCCACACAGTGAGTCGCCTGAGGCGGGAATTGAACCCGGGTCTCTGGCGCTGCGAGGCAGCAGTGCGTGCCACCGTGCCGCCGTGTTCTGGAAGACCAACAAGTTTCGGGTGGACCAAAGGGAGCCTTTTGCCAAATTGATGGTCCTCCAGGTACAATCGCTGTTTGTCTTGGTGTGCGTCCCGGGGAACAGACTGTAGAGTCCTGCATCTGGAGCTGCTCGGGATGAACGTTGAAACAACCACTGCATGTCTCTCCACACTACTTCTGAAATGCAGTCACTGGTATAATGTAAGAACGTCAGTGTGTGCACAGCAACCTCCCACTAAACACAACATGGTAACAACCAGATGATCTGTTTTTGTGATGTTGACAGCCAAATGAGTATTAGTCAGGACTCCACTGTTGTTTTTCAAAATAGATCCTTCACCTAGGATCCACAGGAGAGGGCAACAGAGACCTCGGTTTAAATAAACAATCAGCATCTCCTGAGTATTATGGAATATTAACATGGATTTTCTGCTCAAGTGTCTGCTGCATTCGGACCCTTCAATCTCAGGAGGGAGCTGTCACAAGCAGAGTCACTGCTATTGCTGGATCCCCCGTGCCCCACTTGCTGAGCAAGTCTCTCAGGGTTTCAAAGAGCAAATGTAATGGCTTCCATGAGCTGGTAATCCAGAGGCTGCTCTCGGAGGTGCTGAGCAGATGTCTTGTTCATTCTAATTATCAGGTGAGGTTCTTTCCCTTAAACCATGCCGTGTTAAATCGCTCCCCCTTAATTCCCAGTCTGTTCATTACAGGTGGCCATTGCATAGTCAAACGAGAACTTAGTTTGGTGGCAGATTACAAGTTATCAACATGGAAGGATTATTTTAGAGAAGAAATACTATATAAAGCCACCTATGTAATAGGGATCGATTTGATGTTTCACTGGAATATAATTGTAGTTGAGTCTATTAAGTAATATCTGCAGTAAGTCCCTTTCAGTGAATCCCTTTCTCCATGCCACAGAGCTGTGAGTTGTTCAGCAGCATCTACAGTAAAGGCATAAATCAAGCTCTGTAAAAGCATAAATAAATCTGCTTCCTTGTAGACCAACCTATTACCATCCTAGACCACTGTGTCTGAATTAAAATTCCAGAAGTTGAATGTACACTGGAAGTGGAAAGACTTGCAGGGCTGTGAGGAGAGAGTAGGAGAGTGTGTCTAATTGGAGAGACCTTTCAGAGAGCTTGTATATACACTCTGGCCTGTGTTGTTCTATGATTATATGATTGCTGCCTCTCTCTCTATGAATACGTTCTAATTGTTGAAAAGGCCAAAGGAGGGCCAGTGTGGGTTGACATCACCCGGGAGGAATGTATCTGCTGTGCTACATTCCGTGGGTGCGACAGTAAGAGCTGGCTTGTTTTTTATTGAATGTAAATTATCTCACTTGCTCTGCTATAGGAGCAACAGCAAAGAATTTGTAGCTACAGTTTTGTGTGTGTTGTGGGATTTGATTAGTTGATTTCACACAGAGACAGGAGTACAACCCCAGAGAAAGATGGAGGGGTAAGCAGTACCTGGTCACTGAGACTGTCCTGTATTGTCATCATGAACATGACAATCCTCAAACCCTTCCCATCCACCAGCTCTCCCTGAAGAGGTTACAATAAAAGAGACCGTGCTTTAGGACATCTGAGGGGGGGGGGGTAAGTCTGCAAATTCCCCTCGAGAGCCTTAACTTTGAAATGAGACCCAAGAGATCACAGTCCCTCTGAGGCACAATCTATGAACCCTTATCTACCCGTTTGTAAGCTGGGACATCAAGCACTTTGAGAAACTTGTCTGGCCCACATTTGAATGTGCTCCTTGTGTGAGGTGGCCTTATAGATTGACATCATTCTCTGTACAGATTAAAAACCTCCTAATACCCAACAGCTCTATGTTTACAAAATTGCTATGTGCATCTCCTGGTTGTCTCAAATGTATCGACCCAGACTCAGTCCATTTGTTCACCCAGTTCTCTTCTCTCATAACTGCCTACTCTCCAATTGGGTGGATCGAGGTTTGATAGCGGAGGATATTGAGGGATGTGGATCAAATGTGGGTGATTGGTAATGAGGTAGAGATCAGCCCTGATCGAAGTGAATGGTGGGACAAGCCTGTCACTGAACTGATGTTGCAATTGTACTTTTACCAAACTTTAGAGAAGGCCAGGCTATATTATGACAGAGTTAAACTCCTGACCATAAATTTCACAATCTCAGGATAGTTTTCTCTATCATTGTTTACAGCAAAAGTTATTTTGAATGGCGTTTATTGACACACATACTCAATGAGTATAGTGAAACGTTTATACATCGCCAATTACAGCACTGACCTAGATACAAAAATATCTCGGCACGGTTTCTTTTGTTACAAAATTTTAAACAATACAGAAATAAAATGTCCAGCATTATGGAAAAGGATTCAGTATAGCAGAACACACTGGCACCTAACTCCCAGTCCACACCGGCCCCTGGCACCACACCACGTCAGCGAGATGCAGGGAGGCCCCTATGGGAAGAGCTCGCTGCGCCAGGTCAGGAGGTTGCCTCACCAACACCGGGAGCTGGCCACGCCACCATCAGGAGGTCGCTGTGGGAGGTTGCCACGCCAACACCAGGAGGTTGCTGCGGGGGTTTGCCATGGCAACACCGGGAGGTCGCCATGCCAATGGCAGGAGGTCGCTGCAGGAGGTCACTAAGCTAACACCAGGAGGTCGCTGTGAGAGTTTGCCATGCTAACACTGGGAGGTCGCCATGCCAACACTAACGGCAGGAAGTTGCTGCAGGAGGTTGCCATGCCAACACCAGGAGGTTGACACACCAACACCAGGAGGTCACTGCGGGAGATTGCCAAACCAACACCGGGAGGTCGCCACAGTCGACAAGCAAAGACTGGGAGATGATTGCACCCAGAGGTGGCCAGGAATCGTCACTCGCTGGAGGCTGGTAACCTTTGCTTGCCGGAAACTAGAGATCGTCGCTGGAGGCTGGGAATTGTTGCCAGAGACTGGGAATCATCACAGAGACTGGGAATCATCGCTGGAGCTTGGGAGTCGACACCAGAGACCAGGAATCGTCACAGACACTGGAAATCATCACCGGAGACTGGGAATCATCACCCGGAGACTGGGAATCGTCACCAGAGACTGGGGATCATCACAGAAACTGGGAATCGTCACCAGAGACTGGGAATCGTCACCAGAGACTGGGAATTGTCACAGAGACTGGAAATCATCACCGGAGACTGGGAATCATCAGTAGAGACTGGGGATCGTCACCAGAGACTGGGAATTGTCACAGAGACTGGGAATCGTCACAGAGACTGGGAATTGTCACCAGAGACTGGGAATTGTCACAGAGACTGGGAATTGTCACAGAGACTGGGGATCGTCACCAGAGACTGGGGATCGTCACCAGAGACTGGGAATTGTCATAGAGACTGGGAATCGTCACAGAGACTGGGAATCGTCACCGGAGGCTAGGAATCATCACAGAGACTGGGGATCGTCACAGAGACTGGGAATTGTCACAGAGACTGGGAATCGTCACCATAGATTGGGAATCGTCACAGAGACTGGGAATCGTCACCAAAGGCTGGAAGTTGAAGAGGAAATAAGATAAAGGACAAGGAGAAGGAAAGAAAAACACTGAGAGGAATTAAAAAAGAAGAAAAGTGAAGAAGAATGGGCAGAATGGATCTGCTCCAGCCGGAGCATCCAACTCCTGCTGCCATCTTGTAACCATTTACAGATGGATGTTATGTGAAAGACTAGGGACTGCTTAATCTGGCTACAATTGAATCTTGGTACAAAACACTGAAGTGTAAACAAAAATATTTCTCCCATGTAGCACAGGGTGGCATGGTGGCTCCATGGTTAGCACTGCTGCCTCACAGTACCGGGGTCAAAGGTTCGATTCCAACCGTGGGTGACTGACTGTGTGGAGTTTGCACATTCTCCCCATGTCTGCGTGGGTTTCCTCTGGGTGCTCTGGTTTCCTCACACAGTCCAAAGATGAGCAGGTCAGGTGAATTGGCCATGCTAAATTGCCCATAATGCTAGGTGCATTAGTCGGGGGGGTTATTCTTTGGAGGGTCAGTGTGGACTTGTTGGGCCAAAGGGCCTGTTTTCACACTGTTGGGAATCTAATCTAATCATTGCAGAGATGAGGCTTGGTTCAAACCAGCCTTCATTCCACTGACTCTGTCTACACTTCCTGCTGCATTGGGGAAGCCGCTAACATCATCAAACATCTTTCTGCCTTGGTTATACTCTCTTCACCCTCTTCCATCAGGCAGATGATAGCACTTAGAGACATGTAAAATGCTGGATAAATACAAGTCTTTCATTCTTTAAACGCCTCCTGTTCCTGTGTGCCTCCTGCAGCCCTCCTGGTTGTTTGATTCTCACTGATCTGTACTGGATGTTTAAACGGGGTTTACAAAGTCTCGATTCCGCTTGGATGACGGGTGCCACATTCACTGGAAGGCAAGAGCTGTTGCAATCACTAAACTGCACTGATTGTGCCATTGGAATTTAAGACCCAGTTGGATATTTTTCTGATTTCTTTCAACTCCTTTGATGTCGATCTTTGGAGAATTGTAGGGAGATTCCATCCAAATGTGAGGAAGCATAGAGTGATCCCATTCTTGCATTGGCTCTGTGGAAGACTCATGTCTACCTCCCTTATCATTTCATGCTCAGCAGACGTTGCCCCTTTTCTTGTTGGATAATGATTATCCAATTTCTTTTCAAAAAGGTTAGGACTTGTGTTCAGGCAGTGCACTTCAGGTCACTGGAATTCACTGGCTAAGGTAACTCTTCCTCTCCCGCTCGTCCCTCCGCCAATGCCTGAATTCTGGGTTCCTTGATGACTGGCCTTCCTGTCAGTGGGAGGGTATCTAAATCAATCACTTCGGCCAATCAGGTCAAATCCGTCAGCGTCTCTCTGTCACCCAAATAATGAGGGTGTGCAGATCAGTTTGTGGCCCTGGTGCTGAATCAGATTTTCCCTTTTTCTTGATTCATTCATTGGGGATATCAGAGGTGGGGGTGTGGGGTGGTGGTCACTATTTGAACCACCATTCATTGCCCATCCCTAATCACCCAGAGGGCAGTTCAGATTCAACCACATTGCTGTGGGTCTGGAGTCTCGTGTAGGCCAGACCAGGTAAGGATGGCAGATTTCCTTCCCTAAAGGACATTAGTGCAGCAGATTTTAAGGGTTTTTTTGGAAAAAAAACGTAATCACCTGTCACAGGGAGATTTGAACCCATACCCCCAGTGTCCTGGTTACGTTGCTGCTACCTCCCCTTACTTGATCATGTATAATCTGGGTGTCCTGAAATATTGAAACAGAAGAAAAACTTTCATTCCATTTCATGACTTCAGAATGCCCACAAGCCTTTCCCAGTCAATGTGTTATTTTTAAAGCACAGTCACAGGGTTATAGTATCAGCAACATGTGCATAGCAAGGCATCTGCTTTAGTGATGCTGATTGTGGGAGAAGTTTGGCCAGAGGACTTATAAAATACCCTCGCTCTTCTGAAATTTTATGGACTTGTTTACATCCAATTAATGGGCAGAAAGGGGTTCAGTTTTATATCTTATCTAAAGAACAAAATATAGACCAGCAGAGCACTGAGATATTGTGCTGCAGACCCAGAGGGAGAATTAAAAAGATGACTTTCAGACTCTGAGTCAGCCATGTTTGACACTGGATGCCGTGACTGGGCAGTGCCTCAGCGTATTATCGAACTGAAACACCCTTTCACACCCAGGGGACAACTCTGTATATGGGTAAAACACATCAACTTGAATGTTTTGAGTGAATGTGCTGGACCAACACCACTTACTGAATGTTTGAAATGACCTGAGCTAGATTTGCAAAGGGGCAGGAGAAAGAATTTTGCTAAAAGAATTCTAGGACTTCACAGCAGAACAGGAGGCAGCCCTGTTAACCCTGTGGCCCTCTTTGAATGAGGACTCACTTACTGAGCAAGAGTCACATCAAATTTGAAACATTAACTATGCTTTCTCTCTTCACAGCTGCTGCTAGACTTGCTGAATTTCTCCAGCATTCTCTGTGTCTGTTGCCGATTTCAGCATTTCAGACTTTAATCTCATTCTCCTGTCCTTTGTATTTGTCTCTCCTTGATTGCAAAACCAACGTCAAATCTTTCTCCCACGTCTGTTTGCGGTTGGGTTTTCTGCTCTGCATTTTTTGAGGCTGTCTATTGGTCTTTTCTGACATGAACAGTTTGGGATTGGGATCTCCCATATTCTAACAGGCTGTTACAGCTTATATGTGCTTTTTCTGGTTTGGCAGTTGTTAGACACTGGACTGTGCAGCCTTGCACTGCAAGAGAAATTCCTCACATCTGCAGTATGAGACTTGATTTTGCCAGAGCCAGGGCGAACCCATTGTCCACATTGCTGTCTCCAGTCTGTTTCCAGGAGTCAGGCCTACCCTGAGCATGACCAGGTGCCAGCACCCATCTCAGCTGAGGCAGAGGTAGGATGTTGCTGGGACTTGCATGTAGCAAGTTGACCAACGCAACTGGCTGAAGAATTTTTTTTTCTCACAATCTTAATTTCTTAAAATTTGACTTAAACAGTTTGTTGACCTCCTTACGCAAAGTGGTCCTTTAAGTTTGAAATCTTCCCACTGTTCCCACAGCCCATACTCAGCTTGATATCGAGATGAGAACATATTGGCGTCCTTGTGTCCAGCTTTGCTGAGGGAGTGATGGAGAATGTGCTCGACAAGGTCATTCTCCCTTACCCTTGTTACAGAGATAGTGACTCTAACTATACAGTACAGGGAGACGAACATCAGCCAGGCTGACCTCATAAACAAGACAACATGTTTCCCATTGATCTTTGAACAACTTCCTGCTCTGAGGTTCCCAAGAAGTAAATGTTTATTCAAAGTTGTTTAACAGCACATCTTATTCTGAGGCTGCTTCAAAACAATCATTACCCTGTTATCATTCTGCAGCTACACAGGGGTGTACATCTGCAGGAGCTGGGCAGAGGGAATTACTGAGCGAGTATTTTTGAAGAAGCTGGTTTGATGTTAAAATAATATCGCTGTGGCCATTTTGAAATCTGGATGGGCTATAACCCTGAAACACACATCTGCAGGGTGTAAATGGAGCTTTTTGGCTTTGCAAGACCCTCAGTGCTGTTAACCCACTGGGACTGGCAGCTCTTGCCCCTGCCCCTTTCACAATCTGCCTCCACACGGCGGCTACACACTCCCACTTGCTGGAGCGGTATCACCCAGTGCATGGTGAGGGGGGCACCACTGTGCACCTTAGAGGCAGCACTGTCCCTGTTCATGATTCCATGTCACTTCTCTTCCTGAGGCATGTACAGCTGACTAAGTGAATACAGATCACCCACTATGCTCCCCCTTCCCAATGGAATGAGTGTCATTCACAATAATTTACAAGGTAGGAGAGTGTTCAAGATTATACCCCCACACCATGTTACTGATCGAAGGACATTGGCATCTCTCAGCCTTCAATGGCAGTAAAAATCAGGAGGGATGTAAACCAGTCTGACTATTCACTGTGAAACAACAGAAAAACAAAGATCTGCAAATTCTGACAATCTAAAAGAGGAACAGAAACTGCTGAGCAATCCATGCAGGCCTGGCAGCATCTATGAATTATTGTCTATTCCCTGTGATGTATGACTGTACAGCGAGGCCTACCCCATGATGTCTGTGTTATCTCCTTGCTAGAGGAATTTAAAATGGCGTCCATTGCCCTGCTCCCTCTCTCCAGTCTCTTTATCCACCTTGGCACCAGCTGTTTCATGTGGTTCCCTCAAAATATGGCAAAAAATTTTGTAAGACTCTGTTAGAGTTTTCACTTTAACTATCATCATGGGAAGTTTATGTGAATAACTATCACATAATGAACGCTAAGACACCATAGGCCTTCTTGCAAGCTATATTCACCTGAGTGGCAACTTTCAAAGATCGATGAACATAGACCCCAAGATCCCTCTGCTTCTCCACCTTACTAAGAACCCTACCATTAACCCTGTATTCCGCATTCTTATTTGTCCTTCCAAAATGGACAACCTCACACTTGGCAGGGTTGAACTCCATCTGCCACTCCTCAGCCCAGCTCTGCATCATATCTAAGTCCCGGTGCAGCCGATAACAGCCCTCCTCACTATCCACAACTCCACCAATCTTCGTATCATCTGCAAATTTACTGACCCACCCTTCGACTCTCTCTTACAAATCATTAATAAAGGTTACAAACAGCAGAGCACCCAGAACTGATCCCTGTGGAACTCCACTTGTAACTGGGCTACAGCCTGAATATTTACCATCTACCACCACTCTCTAACTTCGACTGGTTAGCCAATTCACTATTCAACTGGCTAAACTTCCCACTATCCCATGCCTCCTGACATTCCGCATAAAGCCTACAATGGGGAAACTTATCAAATGCCTTACTAAAATTCATGTACACTACATCCACTGCTCTACCCTCATCCACATGCTTGGTCCCCTCCTCACCTTACAAATCTTATTGAATGTGAATAACTATCACCCATGGGAGGTTAATGTGAATAACTATCAACGCGGGAGGTTAATGTGAATAACTATCACCATGGGAGGATGATGTGAATAACTATCACCGTGGGAGGTTAATGTGAATAACTATCACCGCGGGAGGATGATGTGAATAACTATCACTGCGGGAGGTTAATGTGAATAACTATCACCGTGGGAGGATGATGTGAATAACTATCACCGTGGGAGGTTAATGTGAATAACTATCACCGCGGGAGGATGATGTGAATAACTATCACCGCGGGAGGTTAATGTGAATAACTATCACCGCGGGAGGATGATGTGAATAACTATCACCGTGGGAGGTTAATGTGAATAACTATCACCGCGGGAGGATGATGTGAATAACGATCACCGCGGGAGGTTAATGTGAATAACTATCACCGTGGGAGGATGATGTGAATAACTATCACCGCAGGAGGTTAATGTGAATAACTATCACCGCGGGAGGTTAATGTGAATAACTATCACCGCGGGAGGATGATGTGAATAACTATCACCGCGGGAGGTTAATGTGAATAACTATCACCGCGGGAGGATGATGTGAATAACTATCACCGCGGGAGGTTAATGTGAATAACTATCACCGCGGGAGGATGATGTGAATAACTATCACCGCGGGAGGATGATGTGAACAACTATCACCGCGGGAGGTTAATGTGAATAACTATCACCGCGGGAGGATGATGTGAATAACTATCACCGCGGGAGGTTAATGTGAATAACTATCACCGCGGGAGATTAATGTGAATAACTATCACTGCGGGAGGTTAATGTGAATAACTATCATCGCGGGAGGATGATGTGAATAACTATCATCGCGGGAGGATGATGTGAATAACTATCACCGCGGGAGGTTAATGTGAATAACTATCACCGCGGGAGATTAATGTGAATAACTATCACTGCGGGAGGTTAATGTGAATAACTATCATCGCGGGAGGATGATGTGAATAACTATCACCGCGGGAGGATGATGTGAATAACTATCACCGCGGGAGGTTAATGTGAATAACTATCATGCGGGAGGATGATGTGAATAACTATCACCGCGGGAGGTTAATGTGAATAACTATCACCGCGGGAGGTTAATGTGAATAACTATCACCGTGGGACGATGATGTGAATAACCAATACCGTGGGAGGTTAATGTGAATAATTATCTCCGTGGGAGGTTAATGTGAATAACTATCACCGCGGGAGGTTAATGTGAATAACTATCACTGTGGGACGATGATGTGAATAACTATCACCGCGGGAGGTTAATGTGAATAACTATCACCGCGGGAGGATGATGTGAATAACTATCACCGCAGGAGGATGATTTGAATAACTATCACCGCGGGAGGTTAATGTGAATAACTATCAGCGCGGGAGGTTAATGTGAATAACTATCACCGTGGGATGATGATGT
Organism: Chiloscyllium plagiosum; assembly: GCF_037043375.1. Taxonomy (NCBI): domain Eukaryota; kingdom Metazoa; phylum Chordata; class Chondrichthyes; order Orectolobiformes; family Hemiscylliidae; genus Chiloscyllium; species Chiloscyllium plagiosum. The sequence goes on along the minus strand of NW_028270141.1, from coordinate 121,736,368 downwards.
GAATAACTATCACCGCGGGAGGTTAATGTGAATAACTATCACCGTGGGAGGTTAATGTGAATAACTATCACCGTGGGATGATGATGTGAATAACTATCACCGTGGGAGGTTAATGTGAATAACTATCACCACGGGAGGATGATGTGAATAACTATCACCGTGGGAGGATGATGTGAATAACTATCACCGCGGGAGGATGATTTGAATAACTATCACCGCGGGAGGTTAATGTGAATAACTATCAGCGTGGGAGGTTAATGTGAATAACTATCACCACGGGAGGATGTGAATAACTATCACCGTGAGAGGATAATGTGAATAACTATCACCGCGGGAGGATGATTTGAATAACTATCACCGCGGGAGGTTAATGTGAATAACTATCAGCGCGGGAGGTTAATGTGAATAACTATCACCGTGGGATGATGATGTGAATAACTATCACCGTGGGAGGTTAATGTGAATAACTATCACCACGGGAGGATGATGTGAATAACTATCACCGTGGGAGGATGATGTGAATAACTATCACCGCGGGAGGTTAATGTGAATAACTATCACCGTGGGATGATGATGTGAATAACTATCACCGCGGGAGGTTAATGTGAATAACTATCACCGTGGGATGATGATGTGAATAACTATCACCGCGGGAGGATGATGTGAATAACTATCACCGCGGGAGGTTAATGTGAATAACTATCACCGTGGGATGATGATGTGAATAACTATCACCGCGGGAGGTTAATGTGAATAACTATCACCGTGGGCTGATGATGTGAATAACTATCACCGTGGGATGTTAATGTGAATAACTATCACCGTGGGATGATGATGTGAATAACTATCACCGCGGGAGGTTCATGTGAATAACTATCACCGTGGGACGATGATGTGAATAACTATCACCGTGGGAGGTTAATGTGAATAACTATCACCGTGGGATGATGATGTGAATAACTATCACCGCGGGAGGTTAATGTGAATAACTATCACCGCGGGAGGATGATGTGAATAACTACCACCGTGGGAGGTTAATGTGAATAACTATCACCGCTGTAGGATGATGTGAATAACTATCACCGCGGGAGGTTAATGTGAATAACTATCACCGCGGGAGGATGATGTGAATAACTATCACCACGGGAGGTTAATGTGAATAACTATCACCGCGGGAGGTTAATGTGAATAACTATCACCGCGGGAGGATGATGTGAATAACTATCACCGCGGGAGGTTAATGTGAATAACTATCACCGCGGGAGGATGATGTGAATAACTATCACCGCGGGAGGTTAATGTGAATAACTATCACCGCGGGACGATGATGTGAATAACTATCACCGCGGGAGGATGATGTGAATAACTATCACCGCGGGAGGATGATGGGAATAACTATCACCGCGGGAGGTTAATGTGAATAACTATCACCGTGGGATGATGATGTGAATAACTATCACCGCGGGAGGTTAATGTGAATAACTATCACCGCGGGAGGTTAATGTGAATAACTATCACCGCGGGAGGATGATGTGAATAACTATCACCGCGGGAGGATGATGTGAATAACTATCACCGTGGGACGATGATGTGAATAACTATCACCGCGGGAGGTTAATGTGAATAACTATCACCGCGGGAGGATGATGTGAATAACTATCACCGCGGGAGGTTAATGTGAATAACTATCACCGCGGGAGGATGATGTGAATAACTATCACCGCGGGAGGTTAATGTGAATAACTATCACCGTGGGATGATGATGTGAATAACTATCACCGCGGGAGGTTAATGTGAATAACTATCACCGTGGGATGATGATGTGAATAACTATCACCGCGGGAGGTTAATGTGAATAACTATCACCGCGGGAGGTTAATGTGAATAACTATCACCGTGGGATGATGATGTGAATAACTATCACCGCGGGAGGATGATGTGAATAACTATCACCGCGGGAGGATGATGTGAATAACTATCACCGCGGGAGGTTAATGTGAATAACTATCACCGTGGGATGATGATGTGAATAACTATCACCGCGGGAGGATGATGTGAATAACTATCACCGCGGGAGGATGATGTGAATAACAATCACTGCGGGAGGTTAATGTGAATAACTATCACCATGGGAGGATGATGTGAATAACTATCACCGCGGGATGTTAATGTGAATAACTATCACCGCGGGATGATGATGTGTATAACTATCACCGCGGGATGTTAATGTGAATAACTATCACAGAGGGATGATGATGTGAATAACTATCACCACGGGAGGTTAATGTGAATAACTATCACCGCGGGAGGATGATGTGAATAACTATCACCGCGGGAGGTTCATGTGAATAACTATCACCGCGGGAGGATGATGTGAATAACTATCACCGCGGGAGGTTAATGTGAATAACTATCACCGTGGGAGGTTAATGTGAATAACTATCACCGCGGGAGGATGATGTGAATAACTATCACCACGGGAGGTTAATGTGAATAACTATCACCGCGGGAGGATGATGTGAATAACTATCACCGCGGGAGGATGATGTGAATAACTATCACCGCGGGAGGTTAATGTGAATAACTATCACTATGGGACGATGATGTGAATAACTATCACCGCGGGAGGTTAATGTGAATAACTATCACCACGGGAGGATGATGTGAATAACTATCACCGTGAGAGGATAATGTGAATAACTATCACCGCGGGAGGTTAATGTGAATAACTATCAGCGCGGGAGGTTCATGTGAATAACTATCACCGTGGGACGATGATGTGAATAACTATCACCGCGGGAGGTTAATGTGAATAACTATCACCGCGGGAGGTTAATGTGAATAACTACCACCGCGGGAGGATGATGTGAATAACTATCACCGCGGGAGGTTAATCTGAATAACTATCACCGCGGGAGGATGATGTGAATAACTATCACCGCGGGAGGTTAATGTGAATAACTATCACCGTGGGATGATGATGTGAATAACTATCACTGTGGGAGGATGATGTGAATAACTATCACCGCGGGAGGATGATGTGAATAACTATCACAGTGGGACGATGATGTGAATAACTATCACCGCGGGAGGTTAATGTGAATAACTATCACCGTGGGACGATGATGTGAATAACTATCACCGCGGGAGGTTAATGTGAATAACTATCACCGCGGGAGGATGATGTGAATAACTATCACCGCGGGAGGTTAATGTGAATAACTATCACCGCGGGACGATGATGTAAATAACTATCACCGCGGGACGATGATGTGAATAACTATCACTGCGGGAGGTTAATGTGAATAACTATCGCCGTGGGAGGATGATGTGAATAACTATCACCGCGGGAGGTTAATGTGAATAACTATCATCGCGGGACGAGGATGTGAATAACTATCACCGCGGGAGGTTAATGTGAATAACTATCACCGCGGGAGGATGATGTGAATAACTATCACCATGGGAGGTTAATGTGAATAACTATCACCGTGGGAGGATGATGTGAATAATTATCACCGCGGGAGGATGATGTGACTAACTATCACCGCGGGAGGTTAATGTGAATAACTATCACCGCGGGAGGATGATGTGAATAACTATCACCGCGGGAGGATGATGTGAATAACTATCACCGTGTGATGATGATGTGAATAACTATCACCGCAGGAGGTTAATGTGAATAACTATCACCGCGGGATGATGATGTGTATAACTATCACCGCGGGATGTTAATGTGAATAACTATCACCGCGGGATGATGATGTGAATAACTATCACCACGGGAGGTTAATGTGAATAGCTATCACCGCGGGAGGATGATGTGAATAACTATCACCGCGGGAGGATGATGTGAATAACTATCACCGCGGGAGGTTCATGTGAATAACTATCACCGCGGGAGGATGATGTGAATAACTATCACCGCGGGAGGTTAATGTGAATAACTATCAGCGCGGGAGGTTCATGTGAATAACTATCACCGTGGGACGATGATGTGAATAACTATCACCGCGGGAGGTTAATGTGAATAACTATCACCGCGGGAGGTTAATGTGAATAACTATCACCGCGGGAGGATGATGTGAATAACTATCACCGCGGGAGGTTAGTGTGAATAACTATCACCGCGGGAGGATGATGTGAATAACTATCACCGCGGGAGGTTAATGTGAATAACTATCACCGTGGGATGATGATGTGAATAACTATCACTGTGGGAGGATGATGTGAATAACTATCACCGCGGGAGGATGATATGAATAACTATCACCGTGGGACGATGATGTGAATAACTATCACCGCGGGAGGTTAATGTGAATAACTATCATCGCGGGACGAGGATGTGAATAACTATCACCGCGGGAGGTTAATGTGAATAACTATCACCGCGGGAGGATGATGTGAATAACTATCACCATGGGAGGTTAATGTGAATAACTATCACCGTGGGAGGATGATGTGAATAATTATCACCGCGGGAGGATGATGTGACTAACTATCACCGCGGGAGGTTAATGTGAATAACTATCACCGCGGGAGGATGATGTGAATAACTATCACCGCGGGAGGATGATGTGAATAACTATCACCGTGTGATGATGATGTGAATAACTATCACCGCAGGAGGTTAATGTGAATAACTATCACCGCGGGATGATGATGTGTATAACTATCACCGCGGGATGTTAATGTGAATAACTATCACCGCGGGATGATGATGTGAATAACTATCACCACGGGAGGTTAATGTGAATAGCTATCACCGCGGGAGGATGATGTGAATAACTATCACCGCGGGAGGATGATGTGAATAACTATCACCGCGGGAGGTTCATGTGAATAACTATCACCGCGGGAGGATGATGTGAATAACTATCACCGCGGGAGGTTAATGTGAATAACTATCACCGCGGGAGGATGATGTGAATTACTATCACCACGGGAGGTTAATGTGAATAACTATCACCGCGGGAGGATGATGTGAATAACTATCACCGCGGGAGGTTCATGTGAATAACTATCACCGCGGGAGGATGATGTGAATAACTATCACCGCGGGAGGTTAATGTGAATAACTATCACCGCGGGAGGATGATGTGAATTACTATCACCACGGGAGGTTAATGTGAATAACTATCACCGCGGGAGGATGATGTGAATAACTATCACCGCGGGAGGATGATGTGAATAACTATCACCGCGGGAGGTTAATGTGAATAACTATCACTGTGGGACGATGACGTGAATAACTATCACCGTGAGAGGATAATGTGAATAACTATCACTGCGGGAGGCTAATGTGAATAACTATCACTGCGGGAGGTTCATGTGAATAACTATCACCGTGGGACGATGATGTGAATAACTATCACCGCGGGAGGTTAATGTGAATAACTATCACCGCGGGAGGTTAATGTGAATAACTATCACCGCGGGAGGATGATGTGAATAACTATCACCGCGGGAGGTTAGTGTGAATAACTATCACCGCGGGAGGATGATGTGAATAACTATCACCGCGGGAGGTTAATGTGAATAACTATCACCGCGGGAGGATGATGTGAATAACTATCACTGTGGGAGGATGATGTGAATAACTATCACCGCGGGAGGTTAATGTGAATAACTATCACTGTGGGACGATGATGTGAATAACTATCACCGCGGGAGGTTAATGTGAATAACTATCACCACGGGAGGATGATGTGAATAACTATCACCGTGAGAGGATAATGTGAATAACTATCACCGCGGGAGGTTAATGTGAATAACTATCAGCGCGGGAGGTTCATGTGAATAACTATCACCGTGGGACGATGATGTGAATAACTATCACCGCGGGAGGTTAATGTGAATAACTATCACCGCGGGAGGTTAATGTGAATAACTATCACCGCGGGAGGATGATGTGAATAACTATCACCGCGGGAGGTTAGTGTGAATAACTATCACCGCGGGAGGATGATGTGAATAACTATCACCGCGGGAGGTTAATGTGAATAACTATCACCGTGGGATGATGATGTGAATAACTATCACTGTGGGAGGATGATGTGAATAACTATCACCGCGGGAGGATGATGTGAATAACTATCACCGTGGGACGATGATGTGAATAACTATCACCGCGGGAGGTTAATGTGAATAACTATCACCGTGGGACGATGATGTGAATAACTATCACCGCGGGAGGTTAATGTGAATAACTATCACCGCGGGAGGATGATGTGAATAACTATCACCGCGGGAGGTTAATGTGAATAACTATCACCGCGGGACGATGATGTAAATAACTATCACCGCGGGACGATGATGTGAATAACTATCACTGCGGGAGGTTAATGTGAATAACTATCGCCGTGGGAGGATGATGTGAATAACTATCACCGCGGGAGGTTAATGTGAATAACTATCACCGCGGGACGATGATGTGAATAACTATCACCGCGGGAGGATGATGTGAATAACTATCACCGCGGGAGGTTAATGTGAATAACTATCACCACGGGAGGATGATGTGAATAACTATCACCGCGGGAGGTTAATGTGAATAACTATCACCGTGGGATGATGATGTGAATAACTATCACCGCGGGAGGATGATGTGAATAACTATCACCGCGGGAGGTTAATGTGAATAACTATCACCGTGGGATGATGATGTGAATAACTATCACCGCGGGAGGATGATGTGAATAACTATCACCGCGGGAGGATGATGTGAATAACAATCACTGCGGGAGGTTAATGTGAATAACTATCACCATGGGAGGATGATGTGAATAACTATCACCGCGGGATGTTAATGTGAATAACTATCACCGCGGGATGATGATGTGTATAACTATCACCGAGGGATGTTAATGTGAATAACTATCACCGCGGGATGATGATGTGAATAACTATCACCACGGGAGGTTAATGTGAATAACTATCACCGCGGGAGGATGATGTGAATAACTATCACCGCGGGAGGATGATGTGAATAACTATCACCGCGGGAGGTTCATGTGAATAACTATCACCGCGGGAGGATGATGTGAATAACTATCACCGCGGGAGGTTAATGTGAATAACTATCACCGTGGGAGGTTAATGTGAAAACATATCACCGCGGGAGGATGATGTGAATAACTATCACCACGGGAGGTTAATGTGAATAACTATCACCGCGGGAGGATGATGTGAATAACTATCACCGCGGGAGGTTAATGTGAATAACTATCACTATGGGACGATGATGTGAATAACTATCACCGCGGGAGGTTAATGTGAATAACTATCACCACGGGAGGATGATGTGAATAACTATCACCGTGAGAGGATAATGTGAATAACTATCACCGCGGGAGGTTAATGTGAATAACTATCAGCGCGGGAGGTTCATGTGAATAACTATCACCGTGGGACGATGATGTGAATAACTATCACCGCGGGAGGTTAATGTGAATAACTATCACCGCGGGAGGTTAATGTGAATAACTACCACCGCGGCAGGATGATGTGAATAACTATCACCGCGGGAGGTTAATGTGAATAACTATCACCATGGGATGATGATGTGAATAACTATCACTGTGGGAGGATGATGTGAATAACTATCACCGCGGGAGGATGATGTGAATAACTATCACCGTGGGACGATGATGTGAATAACTATCACCGCGGGAGGTTAATGTGAATAACTATCACCGTGGGACGATGATGTGAATAACTATCACCGCGGGAGGTTAATGTGAATAACTATCACCGCGGGAGGATGATGTGAATTACTATCACCGCGGGAGGTTAATGTGAATAACTATCACCGCGGGACGATGATGTAAATAACTATCACCGCGGGACGATGATGTGAATAACTATCACTGCGGGAGGTTAATGTGAATAACTATCGCCGTGGGTGGTTAATGTGAATAACTATCACCGCGGGACGATGATGTGAATAACTATCACCGCGGGAGGTTAATGTGAATAACTATCACCGCGGGAGGATGATGTGAATAACTATCACCATGGGAGGTTAATGTGAATAACTATCACCGTGGGAGGATGATGTGAATAATTAACACCGCGGGAGGATGATGTGACTAACTATCACCGCGGGAGGTTAATGTGAATAACTATCACCGCGGGAGGATGATGTGAATAACTATCACCGCGGGAGGATGATGTGAATAACTATCACCGTGTGATGATGATGTGAATAACTATCACCGCAGGAGGTTAATGTGAATAACTATCACCGTGGGAGGATGATGTGAATAACTATCACCATGGGAGGTTAATGTGAATAACTGTCACCGCGGGAGGATGATGTGAATAACTATCACCGCGGGAGGATGATGTGAATAACTATCACCGTGTGAGGCTAATGTGAATAACTATCACCGTGGGACGATGATGTGAATAACTATCACCGCGGGAGGTTAATGTGAATAACTATCACCGCGGGAGGATGATGTGAATAACTATCACCGCGGGAGGTTAATGTGAATAACTATCACCGCGGGACGATGATGTGAATAACTATCACCGCGGGAGGTTAATGTGAATAACTATCACCGCGGGACGATGATGTAAATAACTATCACCGCGGGACGATGATGTGAATAACTATCACTGCGGGAGGTTAATGTGAATAACTATCGCCGTGGGAGGATGATGTGAATAACTATCACCGCGGGAGGTTAATGTGAATAACTATCACCGCGGGACGATGATGTGAATAACTATCACCGTGGGAGGTTAATGTGAATAACTATCACTATGGGACGATGATGTGAATAACTATCACCGCGGGAGGTTAATGTGAATAACTATCACCACGGGAGGATGATGTGAATAACTATCACCTTGAGAGGATAATGTGAATAACTATCACCGCGGGAGGTTAATGTGAATAACTATCAGCGCGGGAGGTTCATGTGAATAACTATCACCGTGGGACGATGATGTGAATAACTATCACCGCGGGAGGTTAATGTGAATAACTATCACCGCGGGAGGTTAATGTGAATAACTACCACCGCGGCAGGATGATGTGAATAACTATCACCGCGGGAGGTTAATGTGAATAACTATCACCATGGGATGATGATGTGAATAACTATCACTGTGGGAGGATGATGTGAATAACTATCACCGCGGGAGGATGATGTGAATAACTATCACCGTGGGACGATGATGTGAATAACTATCACCGCGGGAGGTTAATGTGAATAACTATCACCGTGGGACGATGATGTGAATAACTATCACCGCGGGAGGTTAATGTGAATAACTATCACCGCGGGAGGATGATGTGAATTACTATCACCGCGGGAGGTTAATGTGAATAACTATCACCGCGGGACGATGATGTAAATAACTATCACCGCGGGACGATGATGTGAATAACTATCACTGCGGGAGGTTAATGTGAATAACTATCGCCGTGGGTGGTTAATGTGAATAACTATCACCGCGGGACGATGATGTGAATAACTATCACCGCGGGAGGTTAATGTGAATAACTATCACCGCGGGAGGATGATGTGAATAACTATCACCATGGGAGGTTAATGTGAATAACTATCACCGTGGGAGGATGATGTGAATAATTATCACCGCGGGAGGATGATGTGACTAACTATCACCGCGGGAGGTTAATGTGAATAACTATCACCGCGGGAGGATGATGTGAATAACTATCACCGCGGGAGGATGATGTGAATAACTATCACCGTGTGATGATGATGTGAATAACTATCACCGCAGGAGGTTAATGTGAATAACTATCACCGTGGGAGGATGATGTGAATAACTATCACCATGGGAGGTTAATGTGAATAACTGTCACCGCGGGAGGATGATGTGAATAACTATCACCGCGGGAGGATGATGTGAATAACTATCACCGTGTGAGGCTAATGTGAATAACTATCACCGTGGGACGATGATGTGAATAACTATCACCGCGGGAGGTTAATGTGAATAACTATCACCGCGGGAGGATGATGTGAATAACTATCACCGCGGGAGGTTAATGTGAATAACTATCACCGCGGGACGATGATGTGAATAACTATCACCGCGGGAGGTTAATGTGAATAACTATCACCGCGGGACGATGATGTAAATAACTATCACCGCGGGACGATGATGTGAATAACTATCACTGCGGGAGGTTAATGTGAATAACTATCGCCGTGGGAGGATGATGTGAATAACTATCACCGCGGGAGGTTAATGTGAATAACTATCACCGCGGGACGATGATGTGAATAACTATCACCGTGGGAGGTTAATGTGAATAACTATCACCGCGGGAGGTTAATGTGAATAACTATCACCGTGGGAGGTTAATGTGAATAACTATCACCGTGGGACGATGATGTGAATAACTATCACCGCGGGAGGATGATGTGAATAACTATCACCGTGTGATGATGATGTGAATAACTATCACCGCGGGAGGATGATGTGAATAACTATCACCGTGGGAGGATGATGTGAATAACTATCACCATGGGAGGTTAATGTGAATAACTATCACCACGGGAGGATGATGTGAATAACTATCACCGTGGGAGGATGATGTGAATAACTATCACCGCGGGAGGATGATGTGAATAACTATCACCATGGGAGGTTAATGTGAATAACTATCACCGCGGGAGGATGATGTGAATAACTATCACCGCGGGAGGTTAATGTGAATAACTATCACCGCGGGAGGATGATGTGAATAACTATCACCGCGGGAGGATGATGTGAATAACTATCACCGTGTGATGATGATGTGAATAACTATCACCGCAGGAGGTTAATGTGAATAACTATCACCGTGGGAGGATGATGTGAATAACTATCACCATGGGAGGTTAATGTGAATAACTGTCACCGCGGGAGGATGATGTGAATAACTATCACCGCGGGAGGATGATGTGAATAACTATCACCGTGTGAGGCTAATGTGAATAACTATCACCGTGGGACGATGATGTGAATAACTATCACCGCGGGAGGTTAATGTGAATAACTATCACCGCGGGAGGATGATGTGAATAACTATCACCGCGGGAGGTTAATGTGAATAACTATCACCGCGGGACGATGATGTGAATAACTATCACCGCGGGAGGTTAATGTGAATAACTATCACCGCGGGACGATGATGTAAATAACTATCACCGCGGGACGATGATGTGAATAACTATCACTGCGGGAGGTTAATGTGAATAACTATCGCCGTGGGAGGATGATGTGAATAACTATCACCGCGGGAGGTTAATGTGAATAACTATCACCGCGGGACGATGATGTGAATAACTATCACCGTGGGAGGTTAATGTGAATAACTATCACCGCGGGAGGTTAATGTGAATAACTATCACCGTGGGAGGTTAATGTGAATAACTATCACCGTGGGACGATGATGTGAATAACTATCACCGCGGGAGGATGATGTGAATAACTATCACCGTGTGATGATGATGTGAATAACTATCACCGCGGGAGGATGATGTGAATAACTATCACCGTGGGAGGATGATGTGAATAACTATCACCATGGGAGGTTAATGTGAATAACTATCACCACGGGAGGATGATGTGAATAACTATCACCGTGGGAGGATGATGTGAATAACTATCACCGCGGGAGGATGATGTGAATAACTATCACCATGGGAGGTTAATGTGAATAACTATCACCGCGGGAGGATGATGTGAATAACTATCACCGCGGGAGGTTAATGTGAATAACTATCACCGCGGGAGGATGATGTGAATAACTATCACCGCGGGAGGTTAATGTGAATAACTATCACCGCGGGAGGATGATGTGAATAACTATCACCGTGGGAGGATGATGTGAATAACTATCACCGCGGGAGGTTAATGTGAATAACTGTCACCGCGGGAGGATGATGTGAATAACTATCACCGCAGGAGGTTAATGTGAATAACTATCACCGCGGGAGGATGATGTGAATAACTATCACCGCGGGAGGTTAATGTGAATAACTATCACCGCGGGAGGATGATGTGAATAACTATCACCGCGGGAGGTTAACGTGAATAACTATCACCGCGGGAGGATGATGTGAATAACTATCACCATGGGAGGTTAATGTGAATAACTATTACCGCGGGAGGATGATGTGAATAACTATCACCGCGGGAGGTTAATGTGAATAACTATCACCGCGGGAGGATGATGTGAATAACTATCACCGTGGGAGGTTAATGTGAATAACTATCACCGTGGGACGATGATGTGAATAACTATCACCACGGGAGGTTAATGTGAATAACTATCACCGCGGGAAGATGATGTGAATAACTATCACTGTGGGAGGTTAATGTGAATAACTATCACCGTGGGACGATGATGTGAATAACTATCACCGTGGGAGGTTAATGTGAATAACTATCACCGCGGGAGGTTAATGTGAATAACTATCACCGTGGGAGGATGATGTGAATAACTATCACCGCGGGAGGTTAATGTAAATAACTATCACCGCGGGAGGATGATGTGAATAACTATCACCGCGGGAGGATGATGTGAATAACTATCACCGTGGGACGATGATGTGAATAACTATCACCATGGGAGGTTAATATGAATAACTATCACCGCGGGAGGTTATATGTGAATAACTATCACCGTGGGAGGATGATGTGAATGACTATCACCGCGGGAGGATGATGTGAATAACTATCACCATGGGAGGTTAATGTGAATAACTATCACCGCGAGAGGTTAATGTGAATAACTGTCACCGCGGGAGGATGATGTGAATAACCAATACCATGAGAGGTTCATGTGAATAACTATCACCGTGGGAGGATGATGTGAATAACTATCACCGCGGGAGGATGATGTGAATAACTATCACTGTGGGAGGTTAATGTGAATAACTATCACCGTGGGACGATGATGTGAATAACTATCACCGTGAGAGGTTAATGTGAATAACTATCACCGCGTGATGTTAATGTGAATAACTATCACCGCGGGACGACGATGTGAATAACTATCACCGAGGGAGGTTAATGTGAATAACTATCACCGCGGGAGGATGATGTGAATAACTATCACTGCGGGAGGTTAATGTGAATAACTATCACCGTGGGACGATGGTGTGAATAACTATCACCGCGGGAGGATGATGTGAATAACTATCACCGCGGGAGGATGATGTGAATAACTATCACCGTGGGAGGATGATGTGAATAACTATCACCGTGGGACGATGATGTGAATAACTATCACCGCGGGAGGTTAATGTGAATAACTATCACCGCGGGAGGATGATGTGAATAACTATCACCGCGGGAGGTTAATGTGAATAACTATCACCGCGGGAGGATGATGTGAATAACTATCACCGTGGGAGGTTAATGTGAATAACTATCACCGTGGGATGATGATGTGAATAACTATCACCACGGGAGGTTAATGTGAATAACTATCACCGCGGGAGGATGATGTGAATAACTATCACTGTGGGAGGTTAATGTGAATAACTATCACCGCGGGACGATGATGTGAATAACTATCACCGTGGGAGGTTAATGTGAATAACTATCACCGCGGGAGGTTAATGTGAATAACTATCACCGTGGGAGGATGATGTGAATAACTATCACCGCAGGAGGTTAATGTGAATAACTATCACCGCGGGAGGTTAATGTGAATAACTATCACCGCGGGAGGATGATGTGAATAACTATCACCGCAGGAGGTTAATGTGAATAACTATCACCGCGGGAGGTTAATGTGAATAACTATCACCGCGGGAGGATGATGTGAATAACTATCACCGCGGGAGGATGATGTGAATAACTATCACCGTGGGAGGTTAATATGAATAACTATCACCGCGGGAGGTTATATGTGAATAACTATCACCGTGGGAGGATGATGTGAATGACTATCACTGCGGGAGGATGATGTGAATAACTATCACCATGGGAGGTTAATGTGAATAACTATCACCGCGAGAGGTTAATGTGAATAACTGTCACCGCGGGAGGTTAATGTGAATAACCAATACCATGAGAGGTTCATGTGAATAACTATCACCGCGGGAGGTTAATGTGAATAACTATCACCGCGGGAGGATGATGTGAATAACTATCACTGTGGGAGGTTAATGTTAATAACTATCACTGTGGGACGATGATGTGAATAACTATCACCGTGGGAGGTTAATGTGAATAACTATCACCGCGGGATGTTAATGTGAATAACTATCACCGCGGGAGGATGATGTGAATAACTATCACCGCGGGAGGATGATGTGAATAACTATCACTGTGGGACGATGATGTGAATAACTATCACCGTGGGAGGTTAATGTGAATAACTATCACCGCGGGATGTTAATGTGAATAACTATCACCGCGGGACGATGATGTGAATAACTATCACCGCGGGAGGTTAATGTGAATAACTATCACCGCGGGAGGATGATGTGAATAAGTATCACCGTGGGAGGTTAATGTGAATAACTATCACCGTGGGACGATGGTGTGAATAACTATCACCGTGGGAGGTTAATGTGAATAACTATCACCGCGGGAGGTTAATGTGAATAACTATCACCGCGGGAGGATGATGTGAATAACTATCACCGCGGGAGGTTAATGTGAATAACTATCACCACGGGAGGATGATGTGAATAACTATCACCGCGGGATATTAATGTGAATAACTATCACCGCGGGAGGATGATGTGAATAACTATCACCGCGGGAGGTTAATGTGAATAACTATCACCGCGGGAGGATGATGTGAATAACTATCACCGCGGGAGGTTAATGTGAATAACTATCACTGCGGGAGGTTAATGTGAATAACTATCACTGTGGGAGGATGATGTGAATAACTATCACCGCGGGACGATGATGTGAATAACTATCACCGCGGGACGATGATGTGAATAACTATCACCGCGGGAGGTTAATGTGAATAACTATCACTGTGGGAGGATGATGTGAATAACTATCACCGCGGGATATTAATGTGAATAACTATCACCCATGGGAGGTTAATGTGAATAACTATCACCGCGGGAGGATGATGTGAATAACTATCACCGCGGGAGAATGATGTGAATAACTATCACCGCAGGAGGATGATGTGAATAACTATCACCGCGGGAGGTTAATGTGAATAACTATCACCGCGGGAGGATGATGTGAATAACTATCACCGCGGGAGGTTTATGTGAATAACTATCACTGCGGGAGGTTAATGCGAATAACTATCACCGCGGGAGAATGATGTGAATAACTATCACCGCAGGAGGATGATGTGAATAACTATCACCGCGGAAGGTTAATGTGAATAACTATCACCGCGGGAGGATGATGTGAATAACTATCACCGCGGGAGGTTAATGTGAATAACTATCACTGCGGGAGGTTAATGTGAATAACTATCACTGTGGGAGGATGATGTGAATAACTATCACCGCGGGTCGATGATGTGAATAACTATCACCGCGGGAGGTTAATGTGAATAACTATCACTGTGGGAGGATGATGTGAATAACTATCACCGTGGGACGATGATGTGAATAACTATCACGGCGGGAGGTTAATGTGAATAACTATCACTGTGGGAGGATGATGTGAATAACTATCACCGCGGGATATTAATGTGAATAACTATCACCCATGGGAGGTTAATGTGAATAACTATCACCGCGGGAGGATGATGTGAATAATTATCACCGTGGGAGGTTAATGTGAATAACTATCACCGCGGGACGATGATGTGAATAACTATCACCGCGGGAGGATGATGTGAATAACTATCACCGCGGGACGATGATGTGAATAACTATCACCGCGGGAGGATGATGTGAATAACTATCACCGCGGAAGGATGATGTGAATAACTATCACCGTGGGAGGTTAATGTGAATAACTATCACCGCGGGACGATGATGTGAATAACTATCACCGCGGGAGGATGATGTGAATAACTATCACCGCGGGACGATGATGTGAATAACTATCACCGCGGGAGGATGATGTGAATAACTATCACCGCGGAAGGATGATGTGAATAACTATCACCGTGGGAGGTTAATGTGAATAACTATCACCGCGGAATGATGATGTGAATAACTATCACCGTGGGAGGTTAATGTGAATAACTATCACCGCGGAAGGATGATTTGAATAACTATCACCATGGGAGGATTGATGTGAATAACTATCACCGCGGAAGGATGATGTGAATAACTATCACCGTTGGAGGTTAATGTGAATAACTATCACCGCGGGAGGATGATGTGAATAACTATCACTGTGGGAGGTTAATGTGAATAACTATCACCGTGGGACGATGATGTGAATAACTATCACCGTGGGAGGTTAATGTGAATAACTATCACCGCGGGATGTTAATGTGAATAACTATCACCGCGGGAGGTTAATGTGAATAACTATCACCGTGGGAGGTTAATGTGAATAACTATCACCACGGGAGGTTAATGTGAATAACTATCACCGCGGGAGGATGATGTGAATAACTATCACCGCGGGATGTTAATGTGAATAACTATCACCGCGGGAGGTTAATGTGGATAACTATCACCACGGGACGATGATGTGAATAACTATCACCGCAGGAGGTTAATGTGAATAACTATCACCGCCGGAGGATGATGTGAATAACTATCACCGCGGGATGTTAATGTGAATAACTATCACCGCGGGAGGTTAATGTGAATAACTATCACCGCGGGAGGTTAATGTGGATAACTATCACCACGGGACGATGATGTGAATAACTATCACCGCGGGAGGTTAATGTGAATAACTATCACCGCGGGAGGATGATGTGAATAACTATCACCGCGGGAGGTTAATGTGAATAACTATCACCGCGGGAGGATGATGTGAATAACTATCACCGCGGGAGGTTAATGTGAATAACTATCACCGCGGGAGGATGATGTGAATAACTATTACCGCGGGAGGTTAATGTGAATAACTATCACCGCGGCAGGTTAGTGTGAATAACTATTACCGCGGGAGGATGATGTGAATAACTATCACCGCGGGAGGTTAATGTGAATAACTATCACCGCGGGAGGATGATGTGAATAACTATCACCGCGGGAGGTTAATGTGAATAACTATCACCGCGGGAGGATGATGTGAATAACTATCACCGCGGGAGGTTAATGTGAATAACTATCACCGCGGGAGGATGATGTGAATAACTATCACCGCGGGAGGTTAATGTGAATAACTATCATCACGGGAGGATGATGTGAATAACTATCACCGCGGGATGTTAATGTGAATAACTATCACCGCGGGAGGATGATGTGAATAACTATCACCGCGGGAGGTTAATGTGAATAACTATCACCGCGGGAGGATGATGTGAATAACTATCACCGCGGGAGGTTAATGTGAATAACTATCACTGTGGGAGGTTAATGTGGATAACTATCACCGTGGGAGGTTAATGTGGATAACTATCACCGTGGGAGGTTAGTGTGGATAACTATCACCGCGGGACGATGATGTGAATAACTATCACCGTGGGAGGTTAGTGTGGATAACTATCACCGCGGGAGGTTAATGTGTATAACTATCACTGTGGGAGCTTAATGTGGATAACTATCACCGCGGGTGGTTAGTGTGGATAACTATCACCGCGGGAGGTTAGTGTGGATAACTATCACCGCGGGACGATTATGTGAATAACTATCACCGTGGGAGATTCGTGTGGATAACTATCACCGCGGGAGGTTAGTGTGAATAACTATCAATGTGGGAGGTTAGTGTGGATAACTATCACCGTGTAGATTGTAAATTCAGGCCACCTTTACTATCTCCTTCACCTGGGTATGTTCCAATCGGAGTGTGATTGTTACCCCATCTCCTTCTTCAGGATCTTACTGCTAATCTCTTTGCTTTGATCTTTCTTTGTAATTACTTATTGTCTCAAGTAATGCATATGCATTTTTAACACCAAAGTCTGTCTGGTCTTTTACATTTGACCAAATTGAGCCATTTATTCCCCAGTTTTATTTCCCCAAAGACCTTTAACATTCTTTAACATTTCTCTCCAGTGATTTTCATCTCTCCATTTCACCATCCTGACTGTGCCACCCTGTATTCCATAACTATCAGTCGCTCAGTCGTACACAACCTGAACTCAGTGAGCAGACAGACACAAGGTTAAAACCTGCCACCCTGCACCGTTAGGATAAATGCAAGAATGCCACATTACAAATGATGACATCAATGTATACAAGAGGAGGAAAGCCTGCTGATTGGTTGGTATACTGCCTTTGATTGGCAGTGTCTCTGCTGACTGGCTTATCCTACTCCTGTATCAGTGACCCAACAGGAGCGCCCCCGAGTCCTATGGTCATCGAACTGCAGTTACCGATCAAAATGGAAACATTCCTATCAATGTCCCTGCTGTTCTGACCTGCTTTTCATTCGGGCCACCGAGGAAGCTGTGTACCTAGACCAAGTCATTTTTCAACTTTCAGTCATGCTGAGCTCTTGAGTACATCCTCCCTGTTTCAATCCAGTCTATAATTTATCTCTCTTCTTTCATGAAGACTGGTGCAAAGTAATTTATCTGAAATACCTTTACCTCCACGTGGATATTTGCCCTTGTGTCATTAGCAGGCGAGACATCATTTTCAGCTTGACAATTCAATTTAATTTGCCTGCTAATGTTTTCCCGTAACCTCTTGCTGCTTTTCACATTTACATGTTCAATTCCCCTCTGTACTTTCTTTGGCCTTAAGCATATTAGAGTTACTCTGACCTTTCCTGGGGAAAGAGCAGTGAAATGAGTTTTAATGGAGCACTTTTCATTGTAGCACAATTGGAACAGAACCCTTTCAAAGTGAATGATGAGTCAGAACTGTTTCTGGGCCCTGTTTCACTCCCCTCCTGACCAGCTGTCGGGCACCTACCTGGGAAATCCTCAGGAAGGGGCCAGCACAGGCCATGCTGCTCAATTCAGGCAGGCAAAGGGTTTCCTGAGGCCGCACGCAGAATCAGAGAGGTTGGCAGCCCCAGCAGGGCAATCATTGCATTGTTGCTGCAAGATGGCAACTCAAGGGCACCACCACCTTGACATGTCCCATCTCAAGGGGCAGTAAAGGACAGATGCTTGGCCATCCCAGGCTGGGGGAGACACTGCATTCAGAGTGTGGTAGGGCGATCCTGCCAGTGCAGCAGGCATTAGGACCTTGCCAGTGCAGTCGGCAGTAGGATCCTGCCAGTGCAGTCGAAACTGAGGAATCCTGCCAGTGCACTCGGCAGTGGGGGGATCCTGCCAGTGCAGTCGGCAGTGGGGGGATCCTGCCAGTGCACTCGGCAGTGGGGGGATCCTGCCAGTGCACTTGGCAGTTGGGGGATCCTGCCAGTGCAGTCGGCAGTGGGGGGAAATTGCCAGTGCAGTTGGCAGTGGGGGGACCCTGTCAGTGCAGTTGGCAGTGGGGGGACCCTGTCAGTGCAGTGGGCAGTTGGGAGGAACTACCAGAGCAGCTGGTAGACAAGGCTTGTGAAGTGAAAGAGAGCTTGAGTAACTCCCAACCCCATGCCAGATGCCAACAAGACACCTCCAGTGGGTGATCTGTCTGTGCCAATCTGTCCACAAATATTATTGATACAGATTAGCTGCCTGTCATTGGTGGGACAGGTGGACTCTGCCCGTGCTGATCACACTCTGGGGCACACTTGCTCACTGACCCAATCCTTCCTTCAGAGTGTGACTGGGAAGATCCCACCAATCGTATGCCACTCATAAGGAACAGATTGGAGCTCATACAGTGGACAGGAACCAGTTATAAGCTTTATAATACAGGCCTTTTATGAATATAACCACGATTATAATTGACAAATGGCCCTTGAGAAAGGCAAAAGTGAAGACTGCAGATGCTGGAGATTAGTGTCAAGGTTAGTGTGGTGCTGGAAAAACACAGCAGGTCAGGCAGCATCCGAGGAGCAGGAAAATCGATGTTTCAGGCAGGAGCCCTTCATCAAGAATGGCCCTTGAAGCCACGTTAATCATTGTAATCATGAAGTTTTTAAAAATAACTGATGCCTCAGTGTGATGAAAACTACTGGGTTGTTTGTAATTTGTTGTACCTGGTGGTTTAATCCTATAAGGGTCAGAAACATTGTGTGTACAGGAGTGGTACAGAATATTCTCCCTGGGATGGAGCTGCTTGTGTATGGATCTGGTTTCCATGGGGCAGTACCTGATTGTAAGCTGGCAGTAACAGAGAGCTCAGTGCAGCGGATTGATGCCTGTGCTCCGGGAAGATTAGTTCGGAGAAGGTTGAGTACCTCTGTGACTTCCAAAGAAATGCTACTCAGGTTTGATAATACACTGAATACTGACACTCCGTATCCAGTCCATAATGTTCTCAACTTAAACCTTTTGTGCTTTTCAGAGCCTCTGTGGTGTAAAAAGCCCTTTATGTCTGGATTTGTGACAAACCCGCAGAAAACAAATGATCTCGGCTGATCGCGTTTGGAACATACTTTTAACACTGAATGCACATTGTTGATGAGTGTCAGTAAACCACTTTGAAAATCACCATTTTACTCAATGCCTTTGAACACCTCATGTCTTACAACTGAGCTACACCGAGAATCCTTTCATTCCTGCAGCTGGTGAAACCATAACTGAATGGCAACTCTGTCTTTCAGCCAAATGATGTGATGGGCTTTTAAGATCCCCAGGGACAGAACCTTGGTCTAAAAGTTGCTCTGCAGTCTGCATTGACAGCAGCTTCCAAACCTGCACCTTCACTGCCTTGGAGGATGAGAGGTGCTGACACCACCATCTGGGAGTTACTATCTAAGCCACCCACTATCCTGGCGTGGGAAGATATTGCCAGTATTGTTCAGTCAAAGCTCTGGGATTGCCTCCCTTACAGCACCGAGGGCGTATTGGCACAACACAGACTGTACCACCTCGACAATGGGCCATCAACATTGACCAAGTCAGTTCATGCACTTTGGATGAATTAATTAAAAAAAACTGATTCTAACTGACAGTTAAAAGAACACACTTTCTGATTACCTTTGGGGTAAGCCTGCTCCACTGATTGAGACCAACTAAGCTCATCGTTGTGCATTCTCTTGTTGTTCTGGGAAATGCAAATATTCCTGTTTCCATGACAACACCCTGTGCAGACACAAATGTAGTAGACTTCCCATTCCCACGCACAGAGGAGGGAGTATAAACACCTTTCACTTTTGGAAATAAACCTCAAATTTCATTATATTATATTAAAATACATTCAGTTAGTGGATGTCAGTGTGGATGAGGTAGTTACTGCTGAAAACTTATTCACTTTCTTTCTGATGTTTGCACAGATGTGTCTACACTTTTGATTCAAAATATCAAGTTGTTCTTTCACGGTAAACATTCTTTCAAACTGACTTCCTGGCTTCAGTGACTACTGTTGTTTTAAACGTTTCGTCCCCTGGCTAGGCGACATCATCAGTGTTTGGGAGCCTCCTGCGAAGCGCTTCTTTGATGTTTCCTCCGGTGTTTATAGTGGTCTGTCCCTGCCGCTTCCGGTTGTCAGTTTCAGCTGTCCGCTGTAGTGGTTGGTATATTGGGTCCAGGTCGATGTGTTTGTTGATGGAGTTTGTGGATGAATGCCATGCCTCTAGGAATTCCATGGCTGTTCTCTGTCTGGCTTGCCCTATGATAGTAGTGTTGTCCCAGTCGAATTCATGTTGCTTGTTGTCTGCGTGTGTGACTACTAAGGATAGCTGGTCGTGTCGTTTTGTGGCTAGTTGATGTACATGTATGCGGATTGTTAGCTGTCTTCCTGTTTGTCCTATATAGTGTTTTGTGCAGTCCTTGCATGGTATTTTGTACACTACATTAGTTTTGCTGATGTTGGGTATCGGGTCCTTCGTTCTGGTGAGTTGTTGTCTGAGCGTGGCTGTTGGTTTGTGTGCCGTTATGAGTCCTAGGGGTCGCAGTAGTCTGGCTGTCAGTTCTGAGATGCTCCTGATGTATGGTAGTGTGGCTAGTCCTTTTGGTTGTGGTATGTCCTCGTTCCGTGGTCTTTCTCTTAGGCATCTGTTGATGAAGTTGCGCGGGTATCCGTTTTTGGCGAATACCTTGTATAGGTGTTCCTCTTCTTCTTTTTTGCAGATCTGGTGTACTGCAGTGTGTTGTGGCCCTTTTGAATAGTGTCCTGATGCAGCTGCGTTTGTGTGTGTTGGGATGGTTGCTTTCATAGTTTCGGCGAACAGAATCACAAGAACGAGCACCCAAGCTACAAATCTTCGCACAAACTTTGTTGTTTTAATCTCTATCACATGAGCTGGTGCTATTTTTTTAAACTTCTATCCCCCAAAGTCTAGAGAGTTGAGGGCTGACCTAATTGTGTAAACGATCAAAGGATTTGTTTGGGAAGATGTAAAGAAGCTATGTCCTCTGGTGACTGAGTGGCACAATCTTCAAATTCAGCTTTTTCAGACATGAAACGAGAAAGCTGCTTTTCACATAAAATTGCGTGGGGATCTGAAATTCAGTCCCGAGAGGTTCCTGACACCGGCGCACTTTAAATTTTCAAAGTTGATGGATTTTTGTCACTTAAAACTATCGACATTTATTCCTAAATAAAAACCGAAAGAACTGCGGATGCTGTGAATCAGAAACAATGACAGAAGTTGTTGGAAAAGCTCAGCTTTCCTTCTACCTGTCTTTGTGACGTCCGCAAATTACACTCCCGTACCTTGAGTCCCTTCGTCCAAATCATTGCCGTGCAGGCCCTAGCACTGCCCCCTGTAACGCATGACATTCGGCCATCTCGATTCAGCAGGCAGGTCACTCTGCTTTCCCAGTCCCAGACCTAGGGACCCATCTTGCCCAACGCGGAGAGAAGTGATCAGGAAATTGGCAAACTGAGGACTTTAAGTGGACATTAGTTCACAATTTAAGGGCCTTTATTGTTGGCAAGTGGAGAAAGCTGTTTGTGGATCTTCTTTCCCAGTTCCCAATTGCAGGGATGGCAAGAATAGGGCAGGGAAATCTCGCCAGGGAAATCTTACCAATGTTTCTCCTTTCCCACCACCTCCATGAAGAGGAAAATCACGCCGATTTTTGTTTGATCTTGTTTACATGAATATGTTTAGTGGGTTGGGATTACACAGGTTTCCTGTCTAATAGTGATCCGCTCCACTGTAAGGAACGACTCTGCTAAAGTTTGGGTGGGTCACTGTCACTGTCATCTGTTTGGACCTGATTTCTTGCCCTGCAACATTGGCGGAGTGTGAGAGGGAAGAGGGTGTCATGGAGACTTCGGACAACAGAAGCTCTTCATAGAATGTTTCTTCCTTTGTATTCAGCCGGATATTCTAGGGTACAATAAGAGTGGATGTATTTCTCACAGTTTGGAGGCCCGGTTTGTTTCAGAGTCAGCGGATGGCTTTGCCAGTCTCCTGCTGGGAGTCGAGCTGCTGGAAATGGCTGCAGACACGAGGCTGCTCAAATACTCTCTGAGACTATTGCAAAGTGGCACTGACACTTGCCTGGAACTGGGTCATCAGGCTGTTTGCAGGAGGCATGTAACTATGGAGACGAAGCCAGCACCAAGGTTAAAAAGAAAGAGGAACCAATGTGCTCGAACTGAAACATGTAAGGGGTGGGGGGGGGGGGTGGGGGGGTGTATGTCGCTGAATCGCGAGTTTATTCTCTGTGAATCTATTAATTCCTGACACATCTTCGGAGAATCAGAATAAAAATGAGTCAGCCAGAATTAGGCTGGTCAAATAACAAGCTAAACCCATCATCAGGAAATTTACCAAGAAAATTTACCATTATCTTCCACTGTACTGATGATTGGATATGATTTAGGATTTTTTAGATTTAGATTTAGACTTTATTGTCACGTGTACTCGAGTACAGGAATACAGTGAAAGTGTACAATGACACCACACACGGTGCCATCTTAGGTACAAAGTACCAAGGTACAGTATCATAAGAATAAGGTAGAAAGAAATAAAGAGCAAAGTTAAAAGTTAAACATTACAGACCTTCCTAGTATTAAGTAGAAAAATAAAGAATTAAAGTTAAAGTTTAAACATTACAATCGTTCTAAATAGGGAAGTGAACTGACTGAAGCACGTTTTGATATAAAACAAATGCATTTTCAAAATTGCTGTATTACTGAGTCCTAGTTTGGTTACAATACCACTATAGCATGCCTGGGAGCTGTACTTAAATCCAGTTCCGATGATTGGATGGAAATCTGACCTCTGACTGCTGCTGGCTCTCAGTGTGGGATGTGTTGAGGAAGCACAAATCTGTTCAGATGTTGCAATGATTTCTGCTGGATGTGTACTGTCAGCCAGAGAGACTGTAACATTGACCAGTGCAGAGAATAGAAAATGCTGCAGCAGCTGATGCTATTAATTGGAGATAAGTCAATGCTGGGCAGCATGGTGGCTCAGTGGTTTGCACTGCTACCTCCCAGCGCCAGGGATCCGGGATCGATTTCAGCCTTGGGTGATTGTCTGTGTGGAGTTTGCACATTCTCTCCGTGTCTGCGTGGGATTCCTCCGGGTGCTCCGGTTTCCTCCCACAGTCCAAAGATGTGCATGCCAGGTGAATTGGCTATGCTAAATTGCCGAGAATGTTAGGTGCATTTGTCAGGGCTAAATATAGGCTAATGGAACGGGTCTGGGTGGGTTTCTCTCTGGAGGGTTGGTGTGGACCTGTTGGGCTGAAGGGCCTGTTTCCATACTGTAGGGAATCTAAAAACGAGAGAGGGGAGAGAGGGCACCAAATGTGAAGAAGCATTTGATTTGTCAGCATTGATGTCTGTCACTAATAAACACAAATAAATAGTTAACTTGGTGGGTTTTAGGCAAGTAAGTAATTTGGCGAGTAAATTAAGCATGAATTAACAGGCAGATAATACTTGAAATAAAAAAAAGTGATTTCATTCCTAATAGTCAACACAATAAAGACAAATGTAAGTCAAGCTCAAGACCAGCATTTCTCTCCATCAACATGCAACTGCACAGCTCCACGATATGCCATTCTTCATTCACTCAGAGTAGGTCAGGGGTCCTATCCAACAAGGGCTTTCATCTTCTGTTTTCATGGATTCAATTATCATTAGTAAGGCATACTTTTATAAACCTATTCTCCCCAGTTTGTGACAGTTCAGTTGTTGTAGTTTTCCAGCGATCTTTCTAACTGACCAACAATGGTCCAGTTCTAGAAAATCACCCAGCGCTTAGCATCTCTGAGTTATTCATACAGACCTAGGTTTTAGATCTCTTTGCAAGCTTGCGTATTATCTCCTGTTTCCTGTTTTTATGTGATCTCCTCATGAATGAGATTTGGTTCTTCTTGTCAGAGGAATTTAGTATGTTCCTTTTCCTGTCTCGATCTTTTTTTGTGTCTGAAACTGTGTGCTGATCACCCCTTTCCTTCTAACTGTATCTTCTTTTTAGTAACAATGCCTTTGTTTGTCTTTTATGGGTCTGGTTGCATTTTTGTATATTTATTTCCTTCTTGTTGGCATGACTTCTAGGTTAAAGGTCACCAGACCACATGGACCAGCATCTCCTATTCAAGAAAATTCCAATTGATCGCTTTACAATCTTTGCAAACTCTTAAACCTTCCTTTCAAACATATCTAAAAGCAATTACAGATACCACATACATTATGATTTTTTTAATTGTACTGATGAAAGTTTGTCACAATTTATTCACTAAGGATATTGCAAAGTGGTTATACTGTTGGTTGAAAAATAACTAATTGTTGGTGATTGTATTAGGGGCAAGAAGAGTGGTGCTGGAAAAGCACAGCTGGTCAGGCAGCATCAGAGGAGCAGGAGAATTGACATTCGATCATAAGCTCTTCATTAGGCTCTTCCTGATGCTCGAAACGTCGATTCTCCTGCTCCTCGGATGCTGCCTGACTGGCTGTGCTTTTCTAGCACCACTCTTTTTGACTCTGATGTCCAGCATCTGCAGCCCTCAATTTCTCCCTGATGTATTAGGGAGAAATCCATTGATCTTCCTCAAAAACTGGAAGTACTGTGGATGCTGTAAGTCAGAAACAAAAATAGAAGTTGCTGGAAAAGCTCAGCAGATCTGGTGGCATCTGTGGAGAGAAATCAGTGTTAACGTTTCGGGTCCGATGACCCTTGCCCAGAAGCCTCAGTTTGAGGAAAGGGTCATCTGACCTGAAACGTTAACTCTGATTTCTCTTCACAGATGCTCTGCCAGGTGTATTATTAAGTATGGCAGATGGAAAATCTAGCTCTTGTCGTCAGAAAACTGACATCACCATGCTCCAGTTTCTTAAGGTGATTTAGCAGGCCTGATGCTGATTTATTGCTAATTGGTGTGTGCAGTATTTCAGAATGCATGCCTCATTAAATCTGTTTTCTCTTCTTAGGTTGATGTGCTCAAGGCAGACGTGGAGAGTGCAGAGTGGAAGATTCTGGAAAACCTAATTCTGGAGAATGTCATTGAAGAAATTGGACAATTGATTTTTGCAATTCATTTACACTGGCCTGGGTTTGAGATTGGTGGAAATGACAGTGATGTTGTTCGGTTTTGGTACAGCCTTCTGAAGGAGCTAGAACTGAGGAACTTCAAGCTTTTCCACAGTTATAAGGATATAAATAAGCCACAAATCTTCCTACGAAAGCAGGCTTTCAATGCTAGTAGCAGCTACATACTAAGCTGGATTAATACCCAGTGGAGATAGCATTGAATGAGGAGATAACGCATTGGCAACAAACTGCACAGCTCCATATATTTTGAGGACAGAACGGGCATTATACTAGAATCATGACTTTCAAGTATTTAAATTAGACCCTATGTAACATCAATTGATTTGCTTCAGAGAAAGCTATCAGAGATCAATAGTGTGTACCTCCCTCAGGATAATTAAAGAATCAAAGACCTTTCAGAGGAACAGTTAAAGTTGTGACTGTGGCTGCTTAGTTCCAGAACTTACTATGACGCTGTGGCTTTCTACAGACAGAGGAGTGAAGAGGGTCAGTATCTGATTTGAACATTACTGAAACAGACCTGCACAGTCATCGTGCCACATTTGGACCAGCTCAGCTGTGACATGTCAAAGATCACTGTGGAGTGTGGGTATTGGAGAGCCCCGTCTCAGGGTGGACAGTCACCAATGTTGGTGACAAGGTGATGTTTTCATTTCTATTTCTTTATGTAACATTCAGGAAAATAAATAACTTGCCTTTTCTGTGGCTGTCATAAAATTAAATGCTTAATTTACAAATAAGGACTGTTCGTGTTTCACCCACCTAAAAATAATAGAAATAATTCACATTAATACCTATTGTGTCTCTTAGAAGAACATAGAACAATACAGCAGAGGAACAAGCCTTTCAGCCCACTATGTCTGTGCCGAACATGATGTCATTCCAAAGTAATCCCATCTGCCTGTATATGGTCCCTATCCCTCTATTTCCTGTATCTCCACTTGTCTGTCTAAATGCCTCTTAAACGTTGCTATCATATCTGCTTCTACCACTCTCCTGTCAGCACATTCCAGACACCTACCGCCCTTACGTAAAATCTTGCTTTGTACATTTCCTTTAAATCTGCACAATTCCACTTTAAACCTATGCCCCCTAATATTTGACATTTGTATCCTGGGAGAAAGACACTGACTATCCACCCTATCCAGGCCTCTCAGATACTTCTTTTATATACTTTTATCAGGTCACCCCTCAGCCTCTGACACTCGAGTACATTAACCACCTTAACCTGTCTACCCCCCTCCCTCACTCCAACCTCTCACCCTCACAACGCGCAGCCCTCCACTCCCTCTGCTCCAATCCCAACCTCACCATCAAGCCAGCGGATAAAGGTGGCGCAGTGGTAGTCTGGCACACTGACCTCTACACCGCTGAAGCCAAACGCCAACTCGAGGACACCTCTTCCTACTGCCCCCCTTGACCATGACCAAACTATCATCTCCCAGACCATACAGAACCTCATCACCTCAGGAGATCTCCCATCCACAGCTTCCAACCTCATAGTCCGGGAACCCTGCACTGCCTGGTTCTACCTCCTTCCCAAGATCCACAAGCCTGACCACCCTGGCCGACCCATTGTCTCAGCATGCTCCTGCCCCACTGAACTCATCTCTATCTACCTTGACACTGTCCTATCCCCCCTAGTCCAGAAACTCCCCACATACGTTTGAGACACCACCCACGCCCTCCACCTCCTCCAAGACTTCCATTTCCCCAGCCCCCAATGCCTCATCTTCACCATGGATATCCAATCCCTCTACACCACCATCCGCCATGACCAGGGCCTCCAAGCCCTCAGTTTTTTCCTCTTCAGATGTCCCCAACAGTACCCTTCCACCGACACTTCATTCGTTTGGCCGAACTGGTCCTCACCCTTAACAATTTCTCCTTCGAATCCTCCCACTTCCTCCAGACCAAAGGGGTAGCCATGGGCACATGTATGGGCCTCAGCTATGCTTGTCTCTTTGTTGGCTATGTAGAATAGTTGATCTTCCGTAATTACACCGGCACCACTCCCCACCTCTTCATCCCCTACATTGATGACTGCGTTGGCGCCACCTCGCGCTCTCGCGAGGAGGTTGAGCAATTCATCAACTTCACCAACACGTTCCACCCTGACCTTAAATTTACCTGGACCATCTCTGACACCTCCCTCCCCTTCCTGGACCTCTCCTTCTCCATTAGTGACGACCAACTTGACACTGACATTTTTTACAAACCCGCCGACTCCCACAGCTACCTGGATTACACCTCTTCCCACCCTACCTCCTGCAAAAATGCCATCCCATATTCCCAATTCCTTCGCCTCTGCCGTATCTGCTCCCAGGAGGACCAGTTCCACCACAGAACACACCAGATGGCCTCCTTCTTTAGAGACCACAATTTCCCTTCCCACGTGGTTAAAGATGCCCTCCAACGCATCTCGTCCACATTCCGCACCTCCGCCCTCAGACCCCACCCCTCCAACCGTAACAAGGACAGAACGCCCCTGGTGCTCATCTTCCACCCTACCAACCTTCGCATAAACCAAATCATCTGCTGACATTTCCGCCACCTCCAAACAGACCCTACCACCAGGGATATATTTCCCTCCCTACCCCTTTCCGCCTTCCGCAAAGACTGTTCCCTCCATGACTACCTGGTCAGGTCCACGCCCCCCTACAACCCACCCTCCCATCTTGGCACCTTCCCCTGCCACCGCAGGAACTGTAAAACCTGCGCCCACATCTCCTCCCTCACCTCTATCCAAGGCCCTAAAGGAGCCTTCCACATCCATCAAAGTTTTACCTGCACATCCACTAATATCATTTATTGTATCCGTTGCTCTCGATGCGGTCTCCTCTACATTGGGGAGACTGGGTGCCTTCTAGCAGAGCGCTTTAGGGAACATCTCCGGGACACCCCACCAATCAACCACATAGCCCCGTGGCCCAACATTTCAACTCCCCCTCCCACTCTGCCAAGGACACGGAGGTCCTGGGCCTCCTTCACTGCCGCTCCCTCACCACCAGACGCCTGGAGGAAGAACACCTCATTTTCCGCCTCGGAACACTTCAACCCCAGGACATCAATGTGGACTTCAACAGTTTCCTCATTTCCCCTTCTCCCACCTCACCCTAGTTCTAAACTTCCAGCTCAGCGCTGTCCCCATGACTTGCCCGTATTTGTCCTACCTGCCTATCTCCTTTTCCACCTATCCACTCCACCCTCTCCTCCCTGACCTATCACCTTCATCCCCTCCCCCACTCACCCATTGTACTCTATGCTACTCTCTCCCCACCCCCACCCTCCTCTAGCTTATCTCTCCATGCTTCAGGCACTCTGCCTTTATTCTTGATGAAAGGCTTTTGCCCGAAACGTCGATTTCGCTGCTCCTTGGATGCTGCCTGAACTGCTGTGCTCTTCCTGCACCACTAATCTAAAAACAGTTAATGTCTGTCTAACCTCTTCTTTTTCCTAATACATTGCAATCCAGACAACACCCTAGTAAATCTCTTTTGCAACCTGTCCAAAGCCTCTACCTTCTTCCTATCGTGTAGTGACCAGAATGGCACACAAAGCTCCAAATGTGACCTAACTGAAATTTTATATAAACTGCAACATGACTTGCCAACTTTTTTCTAACTCAGTGCTCCTAACAATGAAGGAAAGCATACCACATGCCTTCTTTACCACCTTATCCACTTGTATTGCCACTTTCAGGGGGTTATCGGCTTGCACCCTAAGATCCGTCTGTATATCAACACTCCTAAGAGTCCTGCCATTTAATGTATACTTTCCTCTTGCATTTGACTTCTCAAAATGCATCACTTTGCGCTTGTCCAAATTAAAATCCATCTGTCATTTCTCTGCCCAGCTTTCCAAATGATCTATAATCTAATGTATCCTTTGACAACTTTCCTCACTATCTACAACTCGACCAATGTTTGTGTCATCTGCAAACTTACTAATCAGACTACATACATTTTCATCCAAATCATTTACATGTATTACAAGCAACAGAGATTCCAGCCCTGATCCCTGCAGAACACCAACGATCACAGACTTCCAGTCAGAACCATACCCCCCCCAATGCCCCCACAATTATCCTCTGTCTTCTATCATACAGTGCAAAAAGAGGCCATTTCGCCCATTGAGTTCACATCACCCTTCCAAAGGGCATGCCACCCCATACCCTACCCCTGTAACCCTGCATTTCCCATGGCTAACCACCTAGCCTGCACATCCTTGGACACTACAGGGTAATTTAGCAAGGGCCAATCCACCTCAATTGCACATCTTGGGACTGTGAGAAGAAATGAGAGTACCCAGAGGAAACCCACGCAGAACGTGCAAACCCCAAGCAGACCATCGCCTAAGGCTGGAATCAAACCCAGGTGTATACCAAGCCAACTTTGTATCTAGTTTATCAATTCGATGTGAATCTCAATTGTTTTAATCTTCTGGACCAGCCTACCATGAGGATTGTCAAATGCATTTGTAGATGCTTTCGTCCATGTGGACGACATCAACTGCCTTACGCTCACTAATCACCTTCGTCACTTCCTCAAAAATCTCAATTGAATTTGGGAGATGTTTTTGAGAGAAGTCCTTCCCTGCATAAAGTCACACTGACGATCTCTAATTAGTTCATTTGTTTTTCCAAATACGAATAAATCTTGTCCTTAAGAATCTTCTCCATTAATTTCTCTACCTCTGATGTAATACTCACCAGCCTTTAATCTCCTGAATTATCCCTGCTGCCTGCTTAAACAAAGGAAAAACATTGGCTAATCTCCAGTCTTCTGGAAGCTTGCCTGTGGTTAAAAAGGAGCAGCTGTTACAGCCAGAAACTTTTCCTGTCCTCCATCTAGGATTACCCAGAATTACTATGGAAAAGGATATGGAAGATATAAACTGTAGGGAAATAGATGGTGACACCTTGCAAAATGTCCATATTACAGAGGAGGAAGTGCTGGATGTCTTGTAACACATAAAGGTGGATAAATCCCCAGGACCTGATCAGGCGTAGCCGAGAACTCTGTGGGAAGCTAGAGAAGTGATTGCTGGGCCGCTTGCTGAGATAGTTGTATCATCGATAGTCACAGGTGAGGTGCCGGAAGACTGGAGGTTAGCTAACGTGGTGCCACTGTTTAAGAAGGATGGTAAGGACAAGCCAGGGAACTATCGACCAGTGAGCCTGACCTCGGTGGTGGGCACGTTTTTGGAGGGAACCCTGAGGGATAGGATGTACATGTATTTGGAAAAATAAGGACTTATTAGGGATAGTTGGCATGACTTTGTGCGTGGGAAATCATGTCTCACAAACTTGATTGAGTTTTTTGAAAAATTAACAAAGAAGATTGATGATGGCAGAGCAGTAGATGTGATCTATATGGACTTCAGTAAAGTGTTCGACAAGGTTCCCCATGGGAGACTGGTTAGCAAGGTTAGATCTCACGGAATACAGGGAGAACTAGTCATTTGGATACAGAACTGGCTCAAAGGTAGAAGACAGAGGGTGGTGGTGGAGAGTTGTTTTTCAGACAGGAGGCCTGTGACCAGTGGAGTGCCACAAGGATCGGTGCTGGGTCCTCTATTTTTTGTCATTTACATAAATGATTTGAATGCGAGCATAAGAGGTACAGTTAGAAGTTTGCAGATGACACCAAAATTGGAAGTGTAGTGGACAGCGAAGAAGGTTACCTCAGATTACAACAGGACCTTGACCAGATGGGCTGAGAAATGGCAGATGGAGTTTAATTCAGATAAATGTGAGGTGCTGCATTTTGGGAAAGCAAATCTTAGCAGGACTTATACACTTAATGGTAAGGTCCTAGGGAGTGTTGCTGAACAAAGAGATCTTGG
Organism: Chiloscyllium plagiosum; assembly: GCF_037043375.1. Lineage (NCBI taxonomy): Eukaryota > Metazoa > Chordata > Chondrichthyes > Orectolobiformes > Hemiscylliidae > Chiloscyllium > Chiloscyllium plagiosum. The sequence goes on along the minus strand of NW_028270141.1, from coordinate 121,703,959 downwards.
AGTGCTGGTTAATAGCTCCTTGAAAGTGGAGTCGCAGGTAGATAGGACAGTGAAGAAGGCATTTGGTATGCTTTCTTTTATTGGTCAGAGTATTGAGTACAGGAGTTGGGAGGTCATGTTGCGGCTGTGCAGGACATTGGTTAGGCCACTTTTGAAATATTGTGTGCAATTCTAGTCTCTTTCAAATCGGAAAGATGTTGTGAAAACTGAAAGGGTTCAGAAAAGATTTACAAGGATGTTGCCAGGGTTGGAGGATTTGAGCTATAGGGAGCGGCTGAACAGGCTGGGATTGTTTTCCCTGGAGTGTCGGAGGCTGAAGGGTGACCTTACAGAGGATTACAAAATTATGAGGCGCATGGATAGGATAAATAGACAAGGTCTTTTCCCTGGGGTCGGGGAGTCCAGAACTAGAGGGCATAGGTTTAGGGTGAGAGGGGAAAGATATAAAAGAGACCTAATGGGCAACTTTTTCACACAGAGGGTGGTACGTATATGGAATGAGCTGCCAGAGGAAGTGGTGGAGGCTAGTACAATTGCAACATTTAAATGGCATTTGGATCGGTACATGAATAGGGAGAGTTTGGAGGGATATGGGCCGGGTGATGGCAGGTGGGACTAGATTGGGTTGGGATAGCTGGTCGGCATGGACGGGTTGGACTGAAGCATCTGTTTCCATGCTGTACATCTCTATGACTCTATAAAAATCTGTCTACGCCCCAGCAATCTCCTCCATTGTGGGTCTTGTTTACCTTAATATTTTTCAAGAAGTGCTTCACATATAGTGAACTAGTTTAAATTACATTTATGGTTATAAAAGCAACAAAACCAATATTGTATCCAACACTATGATGAATGATTACAATCTAAATAAATGTTTAGACAGGAGAATTGGGAAAAATCAACTACTTGCAGAGTCTGTGAAAGGAGTGATATCAATTTAAAAGTAATGTTAATGGTTAGAGAGATTGGGAAAAATATTTTAATAAAGGGATTGGAAGTCAATGCTTTGTACAGGAAGCGATTGAAGAGAACATTAGACACAGGAGCAGAAATAACCATCCGGCTTTTCAGCCTAATCTGCCATTCACAAGACCTGAAATGATCTGGACAATCTAATACATCTTTTAAGGAAAAATTGGATAAATGATTGAAAGAGAGGAAGATGCAGAGATATTGGAGAGGTCATAAATTGCATAATTGATTTTGAATTCCTTCAGATAAGAGCTATAAGACGTAAAGGGCCGAATGTCCTACTATCGTGCTGCAAATATCAATGGTTCAGTTTAAGATATCTTGTCATGGTTGAATGTGAGTTTGCCAGGATGTGAAAAGTACCATGACCATGGGTCAGACCTTGAAGTACCTTGGACAAATTTCATGTGCAATTCTAAAATGTATTTATTGTAAAGTGGATTGATGTAACCGAAAATGGCTGCAGATGTAAATTGTGTAAGTAGCTGCCTGGAGAGAGAGAGCGCGCCACAGAATGCCACATCTAAGGCTGTGAAGGGAATTTCAAACAATGGCCCTTCATTTGGGAGGGGAGGGAATGAGGCAAGTTGAAACAGACTGGACTGTGATCTGTTGTGACCACAAAGATAACGAGGGCTGACATGCTTGATGGCAAGGTCACCTCTGCAGATTATGTCTCAAACTGCAGGCACATTTTGTGTGTTTTCAGTCTGGAGGATACACAGGACAGTGGTTAAAAAGCTTCAACTCCACTATTATGGACTGATAGCATAGAAAGCCCAGGCTTGGTTTGAGCATTAGCATGCTGTGGAAGTCACAGAGGAACAGTCACTCCTGTGTTGCAGGTAGAAGAGAACTCACTCTCACCCTGAGTGATACAAGGTAGTAAAAAGGAAACTGGACAAAAGATTCTCTTTCACCCCTAAAATTGGAACTCAATCACAGTCAAAAGGAATCAGAACTACTGAATCTCAACCACTCAAGCATCATAAAACTGACTGTTCAACAACTCACACCAATGGTACTGGTAACTTCCAACATTCAACTATCCCCTCTTCATAAAAACAATTCAGAGACTGATCTGTATTTTCTGTTATCTTTTGGACTCACCTCTTATTTATAATGTGTGCTATGTTGGTGTCTTCTTATGTTTATTAATGAATAAACACTCTTTTTGTGAATTGGATTCCTTTTAAAACACAAGCTTATTTGAATCTAGCAGACAACTATTCTGAAGGAAAAGGATCCTTTTCACATTGAGGGTGGGAGGTTAAAGAAAGTGAGCCAGTTCATCCGTCATCATTGGGAGATTAATAGTTTTGGGCTATCCTGTGTGAAATGATAGTGAATTGGAGAATCTAGCCCAGAGTCTAGTTGTAACATAAGAACAGACTGCCCCTTTTAAAAGTCACCTTCATCTGAAACAGCAGCGACTCAGCATAAATGTTAACCAAGCAATCTCTGATGGGGGACTTAGAGCCATGTTGTTATGGATCTGAGGTGAGAATGCTATCACTAAACTGACATCTTTTTACCTAATGGACGAAGATTGTCATAAGTTCCACTTCTCATAAGTGGATCTGCAGGAGCATCCAAACCTGTAGCTTTCTGAATGATTAGAGATTAAAATAGAGTGGAAAATGAGGCTTATTATAAACCACATAATGGACAAACTAACAAAAGTAAGATCAATGGGATTGAAGGAGAAGTGGCAATATAAAAACATAAGAACAACAAGTAGTGATCAACGGTCGCTTTTTAAACTGGAGAGAAGTATGCAGTGGTATCCCCCTTGGTTGATTTAAGGATCACTGCCCTTCTTGATAAATAGTAATGATCCAAAGCTGGCCATACAGGTCAATATTTGAAAGTTTGCAAATGGCATGAAACTCAGAAATGCATAAATATTGAGAAGGGTACAAACAGACTTCAGTAAGAGGTAGATAGACTGATGAAATGGGCTGATGTCTTCAATTCAGCACACAATCTTTGAGAAAGGAGTTCAAGGCCTTGGAACTGGGATTGGTGGGAGAGGTCAGTTACAGGGAGAGGCTGTAGATGATGGGTTTGATGTTCTCTGTGCAAAAAAGATTTGGAGATTTGATTGAGATGTTAAAATCATGAATTATTTTGAACCGTGAGAGAACATGTTTGCACAGACAGGGTCAGTCACAAGTGAACGCATATAAAGTGATTGGCAAAAGAATTGAAAATGATGGACAAACCTTTTGAATGCAGTGAACTGTATTGATCAGAAACAGTGCTGTCGAAAGGGGAATGGAAGCTGATTCAATCGCAGTGTTCAAAACAACCACAGAGTGCCATCCAAGTTCAGTGGGTTATAGAGAGGGCAAGTGGAATGTTGGCCATTACTTCAAAGGGAATAGAGAATAAAAATAGAGAGATTTGTGGAAACTATACAAGGCATTAGTTAAACCACAGCTGGAATACTGTGAACTATCTTGGTCTCCTAATCTAAGGAAAGAAATACAGGCCTTTGATGGCAGTCCAGGTTGATATATGGAATGGAGGGATTGCATTAGGAGGAGAGGTTGAACGTTTTGGGCCTGTACTCATTAAAATTTAGAAGAATGAGAAATTACCTTCCTAAAACATACAAGAGTTGGAGGAGTCTTGACAGGGTAGATGCAGAAATGTTGTTTCCCTTTTGAGAGTCGAGAACCAAATGGCATAATCTCAGAGGGAACGATCACACATTTAAGATAGAGATTAGGTGGAACTTTTCTCAGCAGAGAGTGAATTTGTGGAATTCTTTATCAAGGAGTCTGTTGAGGCTGGGTCATTAAGTACTGTATATTCAAGGCTGAGACAGATTTTAATCAGTACAGGGAAAAGCCAGGAATGAGGAGTTGAAGATGATCAGATCAGCCACGGTCTCATTGGTGAACTTGACGGGCTGAATGACTGCTATTTTCTATGGTCTTATTGTAACTGCACATATATTGCCCACTCCAGGAATGATTGCAGCCTTTTCCATTTCCATTGCACATTGGCATTACAAATGAGAAGAAAAGGTAATGCAGGCTGCACTCAGCATCGCACCCACCAACCCCACCCAGGACATTCATGTTTCCTGCCTTGAACTTTCAGTTCTGACATTCCATACATTCCCATCCCACCACCAATTATTCACCCTCTGCATACCAGCGTTTTGCCTGCAACTCCTACAATAGATTTGCTTCCCTTTCTGGCACAGTAGTATCACCTGATAACCCCTCCTTGACTCTCAGTGAGCAGATCCCCAGGAATGACCATGGCCCTGACTGACTTGGATGGATAGCTCCAGCCTGTGTTACTGGAATCCTGACTGACATTCCTGAAGCTCCCAAACTGACTCACCAGAAATCTCTGGATTGGTTGCACTGCAGTAATACTGAAGCCCTGAGCCTGCCCACCCCAAGTGTTGACTGAGCATGTCTAAACCCCCTTGACTGAGATTGGACAGTGCCCAGAACTCCCTGTGACAGGTCACTCTAAATGATGACATCCCCCTTAACTTGACCAAGACCTACTTTCCTTTGACCTTGAGACATGGTAATTTGGCTGACACACATGCAGTAGGTTTGCCGCATTAGCTGCTGGCGCACGGTGTCAGTGTAACATTGATGTAGTAGCAACATGTCCGTCCACTTGACTGATCACTCCTGACTATCGCCTGGCTTTGTGCCAGTGTTTGACAGCAGAAGAATTATGTTCTGAACAAAGCAGCAAAGCACAAACAAAAGGCAATGCGAGGCAAAAGGCAATGCGAGGTAAGCTTCCAAGTGGTTGCAGAACGAGTAAGCCCAATGAAACCAAGTGAGAAGCCCTGAGATGTACCTTGTTCTGATGCATGAGATGGGCGCATTGCAATGTAAGGTATCAGTATGCTCCAAAGTGCAGTATAGAATTCTTCATTACAATACTGATCGCGTTGGAGATGTGCCATAATGAGGCTGCTGCATGTTCAATGCCAGCCTCCATGAGGAAGGATGCAACTGGGTTTTTGGGAACTGCTGTACAAGGTGGAAGCGTGGAGGTGCCAGTAGTGAGTGGAAGGACCTGCTCTGATGTCCATGCTGGGAACTGTCACAGTCTAGTTTCACTCCACCATTTGGAAGAATAAGACATTGCAAATTAATGAGGTGAGATCAGGTACTAATGAAACTATTCAAACCGTTATGGAAATTCCCACTTAATTTTCAAATGGAGAGAATCTCATTTTATCAATCTCACTACATTTTCACAAATGATTTACCATTGCCCCTTGTTCAGGCAGTGGGAAAATTAAGCCAAAGATATCATTCTTAAATATATCCAACGAATATTCTCTTAAAGCAAGAATATTTTAGAACAGCACTCAATTGCTCTGATTTCACTGGTTTACATTTGTGGATATGTGAGTTAAAAGCTTGAGAGAAAAATAGCCTGTTACAACTAGCACTATTATAGATGTAAAAATATTTTTTGCATAATTCATTGTTGTGAATGTCTCTTCCATTAGAAACTCTTTCCAGCTGATGCTAAAATGAATCCAAAGTCATAAATGTGAAACAGCACCATAGCAACTAGAGAGCTGTAAACTGCAGGGAGCTTGAGACTGCAGGGAGCTTGAAACTCCAATGGGATTTTTGGAATAAAAACTCAATTGTTAAGTAATGGAACTTTGCCTAGAGGCATAACATGGGAAATTCAAATCAAAATTTGTATGAACAGCTGATGCAAATCTCACATTTCAGGTGGAATTCAGATCCTCAGTGCTCACTGGTTCAGGGCAGCTGCCAACTTAAAACTTCTTAGAACAAGTTCTCAAGACCCAGTGGGTTCCTGTGAAAGTACAGGCAGATCTATTAGTCAGATAAAGCAAAATTGTATAAATCTTCACACCTTTCTTTTCAAGCAAAAGTAACATGGCTTCACTCAGGTCCTAACAGTAGGAACAGTGACCAGTCCATTATTGTTGTCAGCACCTGATCAGAATTTGAGATGCTTTAGCTTCTTGGCCTTTCAAGTGGAGGGCGGAACTTGTAAATATCTAGGAATTGACAGTACAATGCCAAATAGTGGGAGGGGTAGTGGGATAAAGAGAATATTTTTACCTCACAACTGATTTCTTTTAAAGTGTTCATTCCATGATAAATGGGCACACTACGATTCTGACCTCATGTGCAGGACAGAAAATATTCACAGGGTATGGTCTGAACTGAACAACTCTAAGGGAGTGGAATATGGTCACAAGGGTGTTTTTGTAAAGGAGGTCATTGTAGAGGAAATAAATAGTCTAATATAGGAATGACTGGTATTCAGTGTGAGATAGTATTGAAGATAAACCCTAGGAATCTCGAAGTTATGTGGCAAGAGGCTGGGAAAATCTTCAAGGTCAACACTGAGACAAACTGTTCAGAGAGTGCCGTTTACAGTTCCACTTGATTAGAATGAGGCACACAAAACTCCCCCATCTTTACTTTTTATCTCACCTTTGATTAAAATTCCCTGCTAAGAATCAGCTTTGAGTCACATCAAGCATCTACATCTTAGCCTTACAATGACAATAATGTATGGTAACAGGGAAAGTACTGCAGAGAGTGTCAGAGAGCTCAGGAATAATAGAAGGAAATTTGACTGATAGCATAGAATGAGGAGAAAGTGAGGACTGCACTTGCTGTGGATCAGAGCTTAGAAATGTGTTGCTGGAAAAGCGTAGCAGGTCAGGGAGCATCAAAGGAGAAGGAGAATCGACGTTTTGGGCATAAGCCCTTCTTCAGGATTCCTGGCCTGCTGTGCTTTTCCAGCAACACATTTCTAAGCTCTGATAGCATAGAATGGCAAGTTTTCTTTGTTAGGTGCAGAGATAGCACTGTGTGCTATTAGGGGCCAGATTTTCACTTGTCATTTCATATCAGAGGTTTGCAGGCCCCCGTCTTGGGCCAATAGGCACTGTACTGGATTACTGCCACAGCCCAACCTCGAGCCACTTTTACAGACGTTACCTTGGAATCAGAATAGTTACTTACCTTCAAGCAGTAGCCAAACACAGACCATTATGGAGAGTGCCACACTGACTGGTATTGCCAAACCATGGTGGTCTCACAGCAAACTGCAGCGAGGATTCATGAATAATCCCATGTGGGCTCCCACACTTGTTACAGCCACTGGGAGACAGCTTCAATTCTGGTCATGCCAGGGAAGAATTACCCTGGTTTCTTCATGATTAGAACCAGACAGTTGTGGCTCTTTTAAAAAACTCTTCTTTGGAGGGGTGGTGGACTTCCACCTCAGTCAGTGTAACTTATGAGTCTGTGTTGAAGGACTTCCCAGTGGCAGACTAACTTCAGAACCCTAGAAGGAGTTATGATGGTGAGCTCTGTCCTTGGATGTGACACACTTTGTAAAGGTTGAAGTTGATGGGTCACGAACAAGTCGTGTGGAGTCATGTTGTGGGACTGAGACCCAGGAATGGAAATCTATCCTAGCAAAAGAAACCTTACTTTACTGAGCCTACTCTGCTACTTCTGGTCAGTTCCTCTGCAATAGATAAGAGTACATAATCTAAGCGCTAAATCAAAGACTGAAAGAGAGTACTGCTTTATTAGAGATACTGCAATTTGGTTGAGTTACTGATGGAAGCCGAGTCTACTTACACACGTGGATGTAGAAATACCTATGGCACTGCTCAAAACAAAGTTCTCCACTCTCCTGACTGATACTTTACCTTCAACTATCATAATTGAAAAGACACTATCAGATGATAACTCACTGCTTGGGGAATATAGTCATGTACAAACCGGCTGTGCTTGTCTATATAATTTGGCACTTCCAAAAATAATTTGAGTGTGAATGGCTATGAGCTTCTCAGGATGAGCAAAGTGCTATTTAGGCATATTGTCTTGTGTATAATTAGTAATACTGACAACTTCAAAATCAAACAGACTAGCTTTCAATAATCACTTATTTCTTGCAGAGATCAACAATCTCTGCATCACAGGTAAATTAGAAAATATAACTTTTAATATAAAAACATGTGAACTGGCAAAGACTCCAAATATAGCCTTCAAAAATAAGTTTACTTTAGAGTTGGATGAAAGGAGGAATCACTAAAAGCCACAGACGAGGAACCCTGCTGCTTTCTTTATGCTTACGCTGGGTAAATATTTGTGGTTTATTTCAACATAGGTTTGTTGGCTTTCTACTACCCACAAAGTAAAAAAGGTTTGGTTTCTCAGTCTTTGCACTATGTATTTGTAGAAATAGACTCCCTACCTCAGCTCTGAAATCGATCAGCCTGATAACTTGTCACCATGCCATTACATTTGTCTTATTTATGGTCCTTACAAATGGAAGCCTATTACAATTCACAAATGTGAGCTTATCCAATGCGTCAGATAACTTGATACAAGATATCATAACAGCCTATATACTGACTGACCAGTCAGGATATAAAAATCTGCATCAAATCACAAAGAATGATTCAATTTGAATTTCCAAAATACTATTTAAAGTGCACAATGAATAATGAATGATCAGATCATGATCTCTTTTGTCACCGATTTATAAATTCATACATGCTGTTTTCAGCGATAAAAGTTCAGTGTAATTTTCTTCAGTAAAATGCTTTCTTAATGCCTGACAAAGTTGACTGTTTGACATTTTAAACTGAACTTCAGTCTTTCATATGGTCTGCTTGAAATTGAAAAGAAGTTCTGAAACAATTGCACTCTCACACACGCAATGGAACAGTAAAGTATATGTATATGACGCACTGTACACCAAGTAAGTCAGTTTTAAAAAGTCCTCTGAACTCCATTTACTGTTAAGTCTGCAAAGCTCATAAGTGTCAAAAAGGTTTTTTTAATCATGCAGCACAAAAGTATTTAAAGACTTCTGTTAGAAACTTGCAAACACCAGCATGGATGGGCTTTATTGTCAACTTTACACCCTCTTTGCAACTTTCTATAAAAATCCAGACACATAAAATTTCTACTTTCTGGTTCAATCTGCATGCAATGATAGGGAAGTATGATGAGAAAGTGATGAAAATACTCAGCAGTTTAGGCAGCATCTGGGGAGAGAGAAACAGTCAATATTTCAGGTTGGCAATTTTCTTCAGAACTAGAAAACATTATGTAACATTCCCCAAATCTGACAAAAGATCATTTGACTTGAAATCATAACTCAGACTTTTGTTCTACAGATACAGCCTGACCTGCTTAATGTCTCCATCTTTTCCCACTTGTATTTCAGATTTCCAGAACCCACAATTTCAACTTCATTTCCGTTTTATCAATGTTATTTGCATTCCACTAACAGTCATGAAGTTATATATCCAGCTCTTTGTACAAATAGTCTCCATTGCATAAACAGATAGCATTGCACTGAAAGGCAAATTCTTCTTAAAGGGTTCATGGTACAGAATGTTCAGTTTATGACTCAAATTTTAACAATTTTACAATAACTTGAAACAGAAAAATAAAATATCTCCTTAATACAAACGTTTAAGTCAATATAATCATTTCCAGTTTTGAATGGGTCAATACTTTATGGTATTGGTCTGAATGGTAGGTTCAGGTTGCTGTATGAACAGAAATTTGAAGAATGGTCACTTTCAGTAAGGAGAGATCATGGTGGTCAAACTCCTTACAGTAGAATGTCTGCTTCTCGTGGTAACTGATGATCATCAAACAGAATTGCATTCTTAGAATTTACTAATGTCAAAATTGGATGTTCATATTTTCTTAAAAATCTAAGAATTATGAAGAAACACAGTCAATGCCCAGTTTTCATTAATAAATGTAATAGAAGATGTTTTTCTCTCTTCACGGATGCTGGTACAACCCAAGTTCTCTTTTTCAGCCAGCATTTTGTTTCCATTTACATTTAAAAACTGGAAGTTGTTTTAGGTTGTGATTTTATTTGAAGTTTTAAACAGAATCTACACAGAACATTACTCAAATTCATGAAGATGTTGAAGGATATGCTTCAGTGTTGAATCTTTCAGCTTAGCATATAGCCAACTCTGCCGGAGCATTTCCATGTCTTCAGCCAGCAAGGCAGTCAACAAGTATCCAGTCAGAGAGCATTCCGCAATGAGTCTAAACACAATTTCTCTGGAGAGACTTATTACCAAGAAAATTCTGAAGCTCCAGGAACTTCCATCAGTCCCACAGTTTGATCTGTCCATCCCAGCCACACGTGATGACTTTGGATGTTTCATGTGGATGCCAAATTGCACTAATGCAGACCTTATCATGTGCTTTGATTCGAGTGTACAGTTTGGTCGTCTTCCAGTCCCATATATTTAGCTTTCCATCAGCATCGCCTGAGGCCACATAACTGTTTATACAAATAAAAGTTAAAATACGTAGAATAACATTTTTCAAACAACATTCAAAAGATTAGAATACTGATTATTAGATGTATTAACATATATGGACACTAAAATAAGCACTTACGTAAATGATTTCAATGATCAAAAATTAATACTTCCTCTTCCTGTAAAATGACTTTATCTGGATGCATTGCATGCAGAGTTTAAAGAACAGCCTCATTTATAATTTTAATATGGCAGAAAAAATGTCACAAACAATGTGCTATTGTTGAGGATTTTCATAATCACAAGCTACTAGCCAATACTTTGAAATCAATCACTGAACATTAACAAGCATGCCATTTTTATGTTTACTTCAAATACCCATAGTTTCTAACTCAATGTTCAGACATCTGTAATACAAATGACATTCATTTCCAATTAAATCTCAATCCTATGTATGCCTGCTAATAATGATCAAGCCAAGGAATAAATGCATGATAATGGGATCGAATGTTAAAAAAATTACAGTTTTCCCCTTTGGCCAAAGGTTAACGTAATTCAACACTAATTATTGTGGACCGTCTACATTTATAACAAAAACCATCTCTAGATTGTAGGCACTGTTGGCAAGGCCAGCAATTATTGTTCATCCGTAAGTGTCCTAAAAAAGGGAGTGCTGAACTACCTTTATCAACCACTGCTTCTGTGAGGTAAAGGTATTCTAACACAGCAATTATGCAGGAACTTCTAAGAATTTAATCTAGCAACAAAGACATAGCAAGATATTTCCAAGTTAGGAAGTTATTTGGAGTATTTTGAGTAGTTTTGGTCTCATTATCTCTGGAAACAGATTATTGTCAAAGAAGGGATACAATGAAACATCACTCGACTTATTTCTGGGATGGTGGGCTGTCGTATGAAGAGAGATTGGAAAACCGGGCCTGTATTCTCTGGATGTTTCAAACAATGAGAGGTGATCTCACTAAAACCTATAAAATACTTAGACAGGGTAGTTGCGGGCAAGGTATTTTCCCTGGTTGGGGATACTAAAACCAGGGGGCACAACTTAAAAATAAGCGAGCTGCCACTTCAGTCCGAGATGTGGAGAAATTATTTTAGAGAGTTTTGAACCTTTGGAATTCTCTCCCATAGAGGCTGGTGGAGGCTCAGTCTGAGAGTATGTTAAAGTGGAGATTGATAGATTTCTGATTACCAACAGTGTACAGGATTATGGGGATAGTGCATGTAAAATGAACTGAATAATTTGATCAGCCATGATTTTATTGAAAGGTGGGGCTGGCACAATAGGCTAAATGGTCTACTGCTGTTTCTATGTTAATTGGGTTAGAGAGGAATTTGGATGTGATTATACTCCCATGCACTTACTGTCCTTGTTCTTCTAAATGAGAGACCTTTCAGATTTGCAAGGTGCTGTTGGAGAGGCCTTGGAAAAATTGCTGCTGCCACAATACACCAATGCTAGAAGAATGAATGTTTAAAGTGGTGGGCTGGGAGACGATCAAGCAGGTTGCTTCGTCCTGGATATTGTTGAGCTTCTTAATTGTTGTTGAATCTGTACTCCTCCAGGTCAGTGGAGAATAGGTCATCATTTGGAAATTACAGTTAAATACAACAGCAAACAGAAATGAATTTACCAGAAAAAAAGGTCAAATGAAAAACTCACCTCATGTCAGGTGAAAAATCCACCTGACAGGCATAACCTGCCACCATGTGGCCCTTGAAGATTTTTTTCTTATTCAGTCTAAACCTGTTTTGCGCTCCAAAGATGAGAATTTGATTGTCCATTGATTGACATGCCAGCCACTTGCCTAAACAGGACACATTGGAGAAATTAATCAGGCTTTTTACACGTGAATACACATCTATTGGGTATATTTATCTAGACAGGTGTAAAATGTTTTTGTAGGCTGAAGAGCTAACAGAAATGTACACATACCATTCCCTCTCCAGCAATAATCTTGCAACTAACAATTGTTATATTTTCCACTCACCTTGCATTTGCTTTAAAATGAAGAGAGGATTACATGAGCATAACCATTCAATCCCCACAGTGCAGAAGCAGGTTGTTCAGCCTATCGAGTCCACACCAAATCTCTGAACAGCATCCCACTCTGACCCACTGCCCTGTCCTGTAATCCTGCATCCACCCCGTGGCCAATCCACCTAACCTGCACATCCCTTGACTCTATGGGCAATTTAGATTAGATTATATTACAGTGTGGAAACAGGCCCTTCGGCCCAACAAATCCATACCGAACCGCTGAAGCGCAACCCACCCATACCCCTACATTTACCCCTTACCTAACACTACGGGCAATTTAGCATGACCAATTCACCTAACCTGCACATCTTTGGACTATGGAAGGAAACCGGAGCACCCGGAGGAAACCCACACAAACACGGGGAGAACGTGCAAACTCCACACAGTCAGTCGCCTGAGGCGGGAATTGAACCTGGGTCTCTGGCGCTGTGAGGCAGCAGTGCTAACCACTGTGCCACCGTACCGCCCACAAATTAGCACAGCCAATCCACCTAAGTTGCATATCGCTGGACTAGAGAGGAAACCAGAGCACCCAGAGGAAACCATGCACTCATGGGGTGAAGATGCAAACTCCAAACTCCAGGAGTTGCTTGAAGATGGAATCAAACCTGGGCCCCCAGCGCTATGAGGTAGTAGTGCTAACCACTGAGCTACCCTGTATGAAAGCCAAGTTAGTAGATTGTAGAAATGCTGATTTTGAGGTACTGAAATAAACCATGGGAAAATAAAAGATACAACATTTTTGGGGAAGAACAATGCAGAATAACAGTGAGTACCATTTATGAATGTTTTTAACTTAGTGTGGAAAACTATATGCCACCAAAAGGGCAGAGGAAACTACACAATGGTGCAACTCTGATGATGAATAAAGGCAGAATGAAATAATTGAGGGTATGGAAGTATGTTTACATTAAGTAAGTAGACAGTAGAAGAGTACATGACAGAGAATCTGAAGACATTAAGAAAGAAATAATAAAAACAATTTGGAACTCAAAGGAAGTATGAAATTAAATTATCAAGTGACATAAATAGTAAAATATTTTGCAGGTTCATTAATTCAAAAAGAAAAACTGTGATGGGAATAGGTTCATTAAGAAAAAGACAGGATTATACCAGAGGGAATGATGGAAAGGTGGCAGAAACATTAAATAATTCCATCACTTATAAGCATGCCTGGGGAGAAAGAATATGCAGATACGACATAATGGTGAGATGAGTGATGCATAAAATATATTTGAAATTTTAAAAAAAGGATGAATTGAATTATCTAAGCAAACTAGCAGATAGTTAATGTAATTCCTACATTTAAGGTGAGGCACAGTATGTGGCTAGGAAAATATAACCCAGTCAGTTATAAATTATCTGGATTGTCAAAAGGCTTTCAATAAGATGACCTGTAGATTAATGTATAGGGTTAGAAAATGTGAAGTCAGGAACAAGAGATAGATGAATTGCTAGCTGGCACCAAGACAAAAAGCAGACAGTGGGAGTGGAAGGTAATTATTCAGAACAGCAGAAGGTGGGAAGTATTTTACATATGAATTAAGGACTAATTTTGTTCACAACTTACATTTTAAAAAACTGGACATCAAAATCAAAAGCAATTTCTAAATTTGTGGATGACACCAAATTTGGGAGGGATGGGAGGTAGGAATTATTAGAACTGTGCAGAACTGCAAGAAATTACACTAAGATATCTATAAACTTGTAGAATGGGCAAATAATTCGCAAATTATGTGCACACAGATAAATCTTAGGAAGTACATTTTGGGAGGAAGAATAGGCAATTATTGCTTGGAAGCTGCAATTCTCTGTTGCATGGAGGGATAAAGGGATCCTGGAAGTGTAAAAGACATCATTCAACAAATGTTACGTTGTAGGTTAGCATGGCAATTAAAAAGCAAACCAAGGACTAGATTTTTTTCCCTGTTTGAGGGATAGAAAAAGAGAGAGGTTATTTTAAACCTATACTGTATAAAGGTTATTTTAAACTTACAGCACGGTATGCACCTATGCTGTCATATTATAAAAACAATATACAGACATTGGAGAGGGTACAGAGAAGATAGAAAAGGAAGTTTCTAGAAACGTGTGGATATACATTTATATATATATATATATATATATATATATAGAAAAGGATCGACAGACTAAGTCTGTTTTGTCTTTGGAAAAATGTTGAGGGATGACCTAACGGAGACTGTTAAAATTACAGGACCCTCAGATGTAGGAGCAGAAGTAGGTCATTCAGCGCTTTGAGTCTGCTCTGCCATTCAGGGAGACCATGCCTGATCTGATAATCCTCAACTCCTCTCTCCTGCCTTATCCCCATAACACGTGACCGCTTTACTCATTAAAAATCTATCTCAGCCTTGAATACACCTAATGATCCCACCTTGACAGCCCTCTGCAGTTAGGAATTGCACTAATTACCCTCGGAGATATTAAATGGTAACCTCTTAGTGTGAGGTTATGCCCTCTGATGCAGACTTTGCCAAAGGGAAAAGCAACCTCTTTCATCGGCCCTTTGGAGCCCTCTAAGAATCTTAGATGTTTCAAAAGAATCACAGATACGTTATAGCACAGAAGGTGGTCATTCGGCCCATTGATCCTGCACCAGCTCATTAATAAGCATCACTACCAAGTGCTAATCTCCTGCTTACTCCCTAGAAGCTTGCACATCATTTTTGTCCAAACAATTATCCAATAACATCTTGCATAACTCAACTGAACCCACCTTTACAACAGCAGCAGGTAGTGTATTCCATTTCCTAATTACTCACTGAGTGAAAGATTTTTTCTTCACTACATCTTTGCTTCTTTTGCAGTTTTACTTTAAATCTATACCGGTTTCTTTTTGTTCCTTTTACAAGTGGGAACAGCTTTTTTCTATCTACATTATCCTGTCCATTCACAATTTGTAAAGCCTCTATCAGATTTACTCTTCGCCTTCTTTGTTCCAAGAAAATTAGTTGAGCAGTTAGTAACACAAGGACATAATGGTGGGAAACTGGAATGCACTTCCTGGGAGGGTAGTTGAAATGGGAAACTCACAACCTTCAAAAAGTACTTGGATAAACACTTGGAAATACCATTATGTTCAAGGCTAAGAGCCAAGTGCTGGAAATTTAGATTTAGAGGTTTTTTTTGTCACTGCAACCTCAATGGGCCAAAGGGCCTTTTCCGTACTGTATGATTCTATGGCAATAGTCTCCTCTCATTCTTCTGATTACCAAAAAGTACAAGCTAAACCTAACCAACCTCTCTTCATCAGAATATCTCTCCATACCTGAAATCAACCTACTGAACCTTCTCCAGACTACCTCCAAAGTCAGTGTATCATTAGAATCAGAGATATACATTACAGACACAGGTCCTTTGGCCCAACTCATTCACACTGATCAGGTTTTCTAAACTGAACTAGTCCCGTTTGCCTATGTTTGGCCCATATCCCTCCAAACCTTTCCTAACTATGTACCTGTCCAAATGTCTTGTAATGTTGTATTTGTACCTGCCTCTACCATTTCGTATGGCAGCTCATTCTGTATATGCAACATACCATAAGCCATTTGTGAGAAAAAAATTCCCCTCAGCTCCCCTCAACTTAAACCTATTCTCTCAAGTTTTGGACTCCCCTACCCTGGGAAAAAGAACTTTGCTACTCACTTTATCTAATCCCCTCACAATTTTATAAACCTCTAAGATCACCCCTCAACCTCCTAGACTCCTAAAAGTGCCAGCGTATCCAGTCTCTCATATAACTCAAACTTTCCAGTCTCAGTTACATCCTTGTAAAATGTTTTTGCACCCTTTCCAGTTTAATAAAATCCTTCCTATAGCAGGGCGACCAGAACTGTATGCAGTACTCCAGATGTGGTCTTCTCAATGTCTTGTACAGATATAACAACATGACATCCCAACTCCTGTATTCAATGCTCTGACTGATGAAGGTAAGCAGGCCCAACGCCTTCTTCATCACCCTTTCCATGACACTACATTCAAGGAACTATGTACTTGAACCCTAGGTCTTCCTGTTCGAGAACACTCCCAAGGGCCCTACCATTAATTGTGTAAGTCCTGCCCTAGTGTGTCTCAGCAAAATGCAACATCTTGCATTTATCCGAACTAAACTGCAATTCTGCCATTCCTCAGCCTCCTGGCCAAGTTAATCAAGATACCATTATGCCCTGACATAACTTTCTTCACTTCCCACTATACCACCAATTTTTGTGTCATCCGTAAATTTACTAACAGTACTCTCCTATTTTCTCATCCAAATCATTTGTATAAATGCCGAACAACAATGGACCCAGGACTGATCCTTGTGGCTCACCTCTGGTCATAGGCCTCCAATCTGAAAAACAACCTTCTACCACCACCCTCACTTTCCTACCATTAAGCCAATTTTGTTTCCAAACAGCTAGTGTCTCTGGATTCCATGTGATCTAACCTTACTAACCAGCTGACCTTACGGTACCTTGAAGGGCTTGCTAAGGAGCATGTTGACAATGCCTACCACACTGTCCTCTCCCCCCACCCCCGCATCTATGTTCTTGACCACCTCTTCAAAAGACTCAAATTTGAGAGACATGATTTCCCTCACATAATGTCATGCTGACTATCCCTAATCAGTCCTTGCCTTTCCCAATGCATGCAGATCCTGTTTTAGCAAGATGTCTCTAGTTTTACGCTCTATTCCCTTTGATATAAAGGCTAATAGTCCATTTGCCTTCTCTATTACCTGGTGAACTTGGATTCTATTTTTTTGTAATTCATGCATGAAAATTCCAAATCTTTCTGTAGTATTTCTCCACTTAAATAATATTCAGCTTTTCAAATCTTCCAAAGTGCATAACCTCCCATTTCCCCACATTATACTCCATCCAACAAGTTTTTTATATAAAAGGCTTTGACAGAGTGGATCCAGAATGAATGCTTCCTCATGTAGGGAACAGCAAAACTAACAACCATCAATATAGCACAGTCACCAAAAAAGCCAAAAGGGAATTTAGCAGAAACCAATGAGCAGTAAGAAGAAGGGACTAGTTACCACAGCTGGTGGTTGAAGCAATAATATATGGCACCCTGAACAAGCAATTGAAGGAGACATGAATAAATGGTATAATGTTAAATTTAGTTGCATTTCATTTTTGTTATCTTTATAATCTTTCTCAATACTAAAAACTTTGTGATCTCAGCACTCTTTCAATTCTGGCCACTTATATATCCTGGATTTTAACCATTCCAGCACTGAAGATTGCACCTGCAACTGCCTCAGCCATAAGCTTCAGAATTCCTTCCCTCAACTTCTCCTCGTCACATTCGCTGCTCTTCTGGAACTTCTTCAAAGTTACCATTTTCTATCATCTGTTCTAATTTCACCTTATGGGGTTTGGTATCAAGTTTCGTTCGATTGTGCTCGTGAATTATTAAATGCAAGTTGAAATTGTTCGCTATACTGTTAAAAACGTAACACAGCATCTGACAATATTTTAAAATGACATGGGGCCTAATGGTCAGGAAGAGAAGTGGAGAGATTAGATAAACTCACCATTTGGTGACAATGTTACTGCTGGCATAGAGTGCATACTTGGTTCTGCAATGTATTTGAAGTCCACAGGAATGTCCCTGTAAGAGAGCATGAAGACAGATAAGCAAACAAAAATAAAAACTGCTGTTTACAGTTCTAAAGTTCAGCCTATGCAGTCTACTCAAATCCTAGAGATTGTGCTGAGCAAAAAGTCCAAAAGAACAAAACAAGCGTTCACACAAAAGCCAAACCGTCAGATTGATAAACAAGTGGAATAAAAGCTCCAAGAGGAAATTTCAATTGCTTTTTTTATTGTGAAACACAGCAACTATTTTCCACTGTACAGTGAAACAAAGAGAACAAAGTGTATGTCACCATTTGGAGTGCTACATTAGAGTGTCAAACCAGCCTACGAAAGGAAAGAAAATGGGATGATTGTTGAAAGCAGATAAGGCAAAGGAGAAATGAACAACTTAACATGGAGCTACTGCAATTATTAGACTGCTGTAAGAGGTATAGACGATAGATATTCCTAAATGTTAGATGCTTATTTCTTTAGATAGACTGCTCATGAATTTAAACATAATGGTTCAAGCTGTGGTTAAAAATGTCATAAACCTCACCGTGCAATTCAATGCATGAAAGATGAAATTGCTTGAGAGTCAGAAGAAAGGAATACAAAAGTGCCTTCAGTCAAACCTGATCATATCCTTTAAAATACATATTACTAACATTTATTTAATTTTAGTTAAATTACTGCAACTCTCCATTTATAGAAACATAAAACAGGGCAGAATTCACAGCTCTTGGAATCCAACTAAAGTCTGAAGTAAATTGTAATATTGTGACACCATAAAAATGTAGATAGTTAGACAGTATTTATTACATCCTTTTATTCAACCTATTCAGTGAATTTTTGAACTCTCTGGTTTTAGCTGATAAACCAGATTTTAAGGCTGCCATTATTTTAGGTGCAATTTCCATCTCCTTATCATTCCAGTACTTTATTTTAAATTCAAACAGAAAATGCTGAAAATATCTTTGTTCAGGCAGCATCAATGAGGACATAACAAAGTTAACATGTCTAATGGTTAGACTGCATTAGGAGACATAGACGATGGACATTGCTATTCATAGACAATGCTTGAAAATCTAAACATAATGGTTCAAGCTGCAGTCAAAAAGTGTCATAAACCTCTCCCTGCAATTCAAATTGTTTATTGGTTGTTTGCCTTAACTACTTTCAGACCAACAGTCCTTTCATTGCAAGGAGCTAGATTTAGGCAGGTCAGAGAGTAGAAGAGAAGTATTGACAAAATGGATGATGATGTATGGCAAAAGAGGATGGTATTTGGAGGTAAAGAAACAAATGATGGATCTTGAAGTATAAGTGGCAAGAATAGAATTACTACCAACAATTGCTGTCTGGGAAAAATAGAAGCAGTGGTTAATGATCTCTAATAGTCAAACTCAAATTTGAGGATTGGATAAAAAATAAATGTTGCTTCTCAAAGGTTTATTGAGTTTCATTAGAGTAGTGTAGGAGGCTAAGAACAAATGGAATGGGTGGTGAATTAAAATTACCTTACCTGCAGCTCAGGGTTATGCTGAAGGACTGAATGTAAGTGCTCCACAAATCAGTTACTTACTCTGTATTTAGCCTTTCCAGTACTGAGAAGACCACATTCTGAGTAGTGAATACAGTTTACTAAGTTCAAAGAAATACAAGTAAATTGCTAATTTGTCAGAACATTGTTTGGCACCTGTTCTGATGAAGGATCACAGACCTGAAATGTTAACTCATATTTCTCTCTGTACAGATGCCGAGTATTTCCAGAACTTTCTGTTGTTATTTTGGATTTGCAGCATCAGCAGCATTTTGATTTGAAACTCTTCTCTGGTTCTTGGAGGGAGGGGAAGGGGTGACAGCAGAAGTGAGGGAAATTAGCAAATAAGAAAAAAAAAGGTGTCATGGCACAAGTATTACTCGACAAAGCAAAGGCATCATCAGAAGCTGTGATGTAAAAACCAGAACAGAATCCTTAAATATGAATGATGTAAGGAACCCTAGTGAAGCTAGCTGAGGGAATGAGTTGATAATCCATTCCCAGAAAATGTGATATGGAAGAAAAGGAAACAAAGGGAAAGAGTCATATTTAGGATATGTGAAGGTGATATTAGCATGGAAATTATGGGCAAAGTTAATCAACTCTCTCAGTTTAGGATTAGTGTACAATATAACACTTCCACAGTCATCAACACGTTGGACAAAGAGTTGCAGGATGCCATTCAGCCCATGGTGTCTGTGCCATCACTTTGTTCACACTCCTCTGCTGAAACTCCTCGATGCTGCCTGAATTGCTGTGCTCTTCCAGCACCATTGATCCAGAATCTGGTTTCCAGCATCTGCAGTCATTGTTTTTACCTCTTTTCCTATAGCCTAGTAAATGTTTCCTGTTCAAAGTATTTATCTAATTTTCTTTTTAAATTCAATACTGAATCTGGGTCTATTAACTACTAAGCTTTCAAGCCATGCATTTCAAATCACTAGAACTGACTGTTGCATCTGGTTCTATTGCCAATTACTTTAATTCTGTGGTTTCTGGTTACTGCCCTTTTGCTACTGTAAACTGTTTCTCCTTGATAACTCCATCAAATTCTTTCAAGTTTCAAACAACTTCTATCAAATCTCTCCTTCAGTTTTTCTGTTTGAAGCAGACCAGTAACTATAACCACATCAGACATGCATCTGGGATTCTGAAACAATTGTTCACATATTTAAATGTCAGAATGCACTATAATCTGTTGCAGAGGTAGTATCAAAATAACATTGTTGCATGACACAGAATAATCATGGAAACAGACTCTCTGATTGACAAGGACATGTGGTAAGTCATGGCACATTAGGAAAATGGTGATGACATCACCAAAGAACAAGCAAAACAAAAAGCCAAGCAGTCACACTGTTACATCAGGTTGTGATTTAGCAGCTCTTTCCTCAAGACAAACTTAATTGTATTTTGCTTTTAATGTTCTTTATTGACTTTTGTAGTATTTTCTTCCCACAATTATTGTTGCTTATTGATGGCAATTCATTGGGAGCACCCTCACATCAGGAACAAAGTACACCACCTTGTATATGCAACTATTACAACGGCTCCCCCACAATAGT
The DNA here is from genome assembly GCF_037043375.1 of Chiloscyllium plagiosum. Lineage (NCBI taxonomy): Eukaryota > Metazoa > Chordata > Chondrichthyes > Orectolobiformes > Hemiscylliidae > Chiloscyllium > Chiloscyllium plagiosum. The sequence goes on along the minus strand of NW_028270141.1, from coordinate 121,682,916 downwards.
CTGAACTGCCAATCATTCATGGTAGGGCTATAGAAAACACTTCCTTGCTCTCACACCAAAGCTCTGACCTAGAGATCTCCAGTTAGAAATCTTTGTTCTTTCACTCCTGTTCTTTTACTTCACGCTAAAAATGCGCATTTCATAATTTCTATTTACATTGCTTGGGCGGCTATTTGTAGGTGCTTTTGGATGGCTACTTCAGTTGTGGATTACTTTCTTAGTACCATTATAAGAGCAGAACTTCCCAAAAACAAATCTGTGAGAGTGCATAACGAAAGGAAAAACACTGAATTCCCACTTAAATGACTGTTAGAGGTTGTAACCAAATAAACATCACGTTTCTGAACAAAAGCCTTTAACCCAACTAATGTGGTATCTGTCACAAACATAAATCTTCATTGTCCATTCATCTGAATATTTTGCAGAAGGGTATTTTGACATACCTGAACAATACGACGTGCCATTCTGACTGATCGTGATGGTAACCACGAGGCTACCATCTTGTACAAATTATCTCCTCATTGTACGTTGGACACGCAATGTTTTAAAGCAACAGTGATTATTACTTTCCTTACATAATTCCTGGTACTGTAATTCCTCAAATCAAAACACATATATTCTCTCCCATCCTCCATATCTTCATTAATAGAATAGTTCATGTTGAAACTAAATCTATTTAGAAGCAGGAACAGGCTTACACTGACATGTTAGGCACACATCCAATCTTTTCTGATTAAGAACATAGCCCAGAAAACAGAGTGATCCTAACAGACTGATTCATTCCAGCTGTGGATACACATTACACAACTGCCAGGTCATCTATATAACTACAGTTAGACCCGCAAAATGGCACGAAACATCATCCTCATCATCTGCCAAAAACCAGCTTAAATCTTTTAAGGTCAGACAGCTTGACTTCTAAAAACAATCTATACAAACTTTGAATTTGAATGAACAATAAAACATATTTCAAAGTTAAAAATGTTGTTCCTATTTGTTAAAGCTCTGGCCTATAACAAGTCATGGAGAATAGTCTATATGATTTTGTAGTTTCTCAATAACAAAGGAAGATTCATGTAGAATAGCAGTGGTGATCATGTGCTGCTTCTCCATTTAAGCAAGAAGAGCTTCCAATTACACAAGATGTACAATACTGAGCTGGCAGTTTGGTGCTGGAGAAATTTATCTTTTTTTAAAGTTGGTGCCTGTTGTGTTACAAGATTGCAACAGGACACATTTGCCAGTGACAACTTCACAAAGCAGTCAAAATGGAAATGGTTACATTTACTTACTTAGGTACAGATGGATTAGGAGGAGTGGGCCATTCAGCCACTTGAGCTTGCTCAGTCATTTGCTAAGATCATGCCTGAGATCAATGGGATTTAATGAGACCATGGCTGATCTCACTGTGAACTCAACTCCATATTCCTGCTTACCACAATATTTTTTAAAATAACAAAGGAGTCAAAAAACTAACTTAACTACCTCAGCCTTAAGAATATTCAATGACTTTGCCTCTGCCACACTCTTGGGAAGAGAGTTCTAAACACTCAACTTCGAGAAAACATTGCATTCATAGAGTCACAGAGATGTACAGCACGGAAACAGACCCTTCGGTCCAACTTGTCCATGCTGACCAGATATCCCAACCCAATCTTGTGCCAGCTGCCAGAACTTGGCCTATATCCATTTAAATCCTTCCTATTCATATTCCCATCCAGATGCCTTTTAAATACTGTACTTGTACCAGCCTCCACCACTTCCTCTGGAACCTCATCCCAAAAGCGCACCACCCTCTGCGTGAAAAAGTTGCCCCTTAGGTCCCTTTTATATATTTCACCTCTTACCCTAAACCTACGCCCCCTAATTCTGGTCTCCCCACAGGGAAAAGACCTTGTCTATTTATCCTATCCATGCCTCTCATGATTTTATAAATCTCTAGAAGGTTACCCATCAGCCTCTGATACTCCAGGGAAAACAGCCCCAGCCTGTTGAGCCTCTCCCTCTTGCTCAAAGCCTCCAACCCTAACAACATCCTTGTAAACCTTTTCTGAACCCTTTCAAGTTTAACAACACCCTTTCAATAGGAAGGAGGCCAGAATTGCATGCAATATTCCAAACGTGGCCTAACCAATGTCCTGTACAGCCGTAACATGACCTCCCAACTCCTGTACTCAGTGCATTTGGTATGAAAGCATACCAAACCCCTTTTTCACTATCCTATCTACTTGCAACTTTACTTTCAAGGACTATGAACCTGCAATCCAAGGTCTCTTTGTTCAGCAACACTCCGCAGGACCTTACCATTAAGTGTATAAGTCCTGCTCTGATTTGCTTTTCACAAATGCAGCACCTCGCATTTATCTAAATTTAACTCCATTTGTAACTCCTCAGCCTATTGGCGCATCTGGTCAAGATCCTGTTGTACTCTGAGGTAACCTTCTTCGCTGTCCACTACACCTCCAATTTGGTGTCATCTGCAAACTTACTAACTATACCTCCTATGTTCATGTTTAAATCATTTATATAACTGATGAAAAGCATGGACTGAGCACCGATCTTTGTGGCACACCATTAGTCACAGGCCTCCTGTCTAAAAGGCAGCCCTCCACCACCATCTTCAGACTTCTACCTTCGAGCCAATTCTGTGTCCAAAAGGCTAGTTCTCCCTGTATTCCATGAGACCTAACCTTGCTAACCAGTCTCCCACAAGGAACCTTGTTGAACGTTTTACTGAAGTCCATGGAGATCACATCCACCACTCTGTCCTCATCAATCCTCTTTGTTACTTCTTCAAAAAACTCAATCAAGTTTGTGAGACATGATTTCCCAAGCACAAAGCCATGCCAACTATCCAGTATCAGTCCTTGCCTTTCCAAATACATGTACATCCGGTCCCTCAGGATTCCCTCCAACAACTTGCCCACCACCGACATCAGGTTCACTGGTCTATAGTTCCCTGCATTGTCCTTACCACCCTTCTTAAACAGTGGCACCACATTAGCTAACCTCCAGTCTTCCGGCACCTCAGATGTAACTATCGATGATACAAATATCTCAGCAAGAGGCCCAGCAATCACTTCCCGAGCTTCCCACAGAGTTCTAGGGTATACCTGATCAGATCCTGGGGATTTATCTACTTTTATGTGTTTCAAGACATCTAGCACCACCTCCTCTGTAATATGGACATTTTTCAAGATGTTGCTATATATTTCCCCATATTCTATACCTCCCATCTTCTTCTCCACAGTAAATACTGATGCAAAATACTCGTTTAGTATCTCCCCCATTTTCTGTGGCTCCACACAAAGACTGCCTTGCTGATCTTTGAGGGGCCCAATTCTCTCCCTAGTTACCCTTTTGTCCTTAATGTTATTTATAAATCCCTTTGGATTCTCCTTAACCATATTTGCCAAAACTATCTGTGTCCCCTTTTTGCCCTCCTACTGCCTTTATACTCGAAGGATTTACTCGATCTCTCCTGTCTATACCTGACATATGCTTCCTTCTTTTTCTTAACCAAACCCTCAACTTCTCTAGTCATCCAGCTTTCCCTACACCTACCAGCCTTTCCTTTCACCCTGACAGAAATATACTGTTTCTGGACTCTCATTATCTCATTTTTGAAGGCTTCCCATTTTCCAGCTGTCCTTTTACCTGTGAGCATCTGCTCCGAAACAGCTTTTGAAAGTTCTAGCCTAATACCCGTCAAAATTAGCCTTCCTCCAAGTTAGAACTTCAACTTTTAAATCCGGTCTATCCTTTTCCATCACTATTTTAAAACGAATAGAATTATGCTCGCTGGCCTCAAAGCGCTCTCCCACTGACACCTCAGTCACCTGCCCTGCCTTATTTCCCAAGAATAGGCAAGTTTTGCACCTCCTCTAGTAGGTGCATCCACATACTGAATCTGAACATTTTCTTGTACACACTTTACAAATTCCTTTCCATCTAAACCCTTAACACTCTGGCAGTCCCAGTCTATGTTTGGAAAGTTAAAATCGTCTCTATCTTAAATATGAGCCTTGTTATTTTTAAACTCTGAATGCTCCCAAAAGGGAGAAAACATCCTTCCAGCATCCACCTTCTCAAATCTTTTCAGAACCTTATATGGCTCAGTAAGATCATTTCATTATTTTAAACACTGATGGTCACTTCATCCAAGTTATTCATGTAAATTGTGGATTGTTGAGGCCCAAACATTGATCCCTGTGTCAATTTTGAAAAACCTAAAATGGTCAATTTATGCCTGTCCCCTGTTCCTGTAAGCTAACCAATCTTTTATCCATGCTAACCTGTTACTCCCTACACCATACGTTCTTTGCATTGTAAAATTTGATGCAGTACCTTGTTAAATGCCTTTTCGAAATCTAACACCACATCGACAAGTTCCCCTGTATCCAACTTGTTTATTTCCTCAAAAAACTCCAGAGTTAAACATGATTTCCCTTTCACAAACTATGTTCTGACTTTGTCAGATCGCACTGAGGTCTAAGTGGTGGTTATTTCCTCCTTAATAAAAGATTCCAGCAGATTTCCAAGTTTACCCACAAATCCCCAATCCTATGCTCATATCTCTTATAAAAAAACCCCAGCAATTATAAGAAAACAATTTTAATTGCTTTAAGCAGCAGTCTACTCCATATGTCCTTTTCACTTTTTCAAAAGTGATGTTCTAGCCTATGTTCTTGGATGAGCGATGCCAATTTGGAACATGGGTCCTTCCATTTGGTGACAGTTCAAGTTAATAAGTTGCTTATTTATGCATTACTCATTCATGACATGCAGCATGTCATGTTAAAGAATAAATAAGTTCTGGAGAAACTTAGATTTGCAGCATCTTCAGAACTCTTCAGAGGAGTCCTATCAGACTTGAAACGCTATTCTGTTTCTCTCTCCACAGATGCTGCCAGACCTGCTGAGTTACTCCAGCATTTTCTGTTTATTTCAGATTTGAAGTATCTGCAGTACTTTGCTTTTATTTTCAGTTTAAATATTTAGATTACTTTCCAGCTCAGCCAGCGAAAAAAAAGTTCAATTTTCAATGCTCAAATGTATAGAATCAGGAACTGGCCTTATTGGTCACAGATTTATTGGAACCAGTGACAACTTATTAAAATTCACAAAGCATTGCCCCATTATTACATTAACAACAATCCCTTGAATAATCATAACATACAATCTGGATGATTCTGCTATCTTTAGATTAAAATTGAAACAGCTTCCTGCAGAATTAATATGATTTCAAAGAAAATATATTTCTTGCACCTTGAAGGACCTTAGGGCAATTACATTTCTATAATGTTGTCTAGGATGGATTATACGGGTGATGTTGCTAACAGCATCAACATGAATGAGGAATCTGGGTGCGGTGTATGCTGGGAGCAAATTTTAATTTCCGGATTCTATTCCTGTTGGAATGAATGTGGAACACAGTAAAGTGAGAGTCACCATAGGTATCTCTCTCATTAAGAGATGAAAGGTGGTAAGGGTCACCACATCTCAGGCAAGGGGCAATGCTGAGAAGGTAGTATCTTCATGGTAAACCTAGCTGGTATAAGAATGGAACCTGAACTGTTGAGTCACTCTATCACAAACCAGCCATCCAGCTAATTGACTAGTAAATGATAGCAGAGAGAAACTGAGGGAGATTCTGGAGGAGCTGACCAATTAAGCAGCTGCCTCTGGGAACTCCAATAAATTAAGGGCAGCAGGGGAACACTCGATTTGAACAGCGGGCAGCAGAGGTAGGTGCTGCAGAAGTGTGTGGACACTGGTCACAAATAGGGGGTACAAGTAGTACAAATGGGTTAGAAAAAAATGGGTTAGGCACACACATGAAAGAAAGGGAAAAAAAATCAAGAGTAATGGGCACCGCTACGTTATGACCATTTATTTACAGTGTCAGCACTAAGAAATTTAGCATCAGGTAGCAATAGTTACCCATTCTGCTGCCTGGAATTAGCCAACACTTCGTAGATGGTTTCCTAGCTCAGTGGGTGCCCTCTATTCTGGATGAAGAGTGCCATTAATCAAACCAGATATGACTAATTGATTGAGCACTACAGATTTTTGGGCAACCAGTCTCGGTTTCCTGGAGTGTCTTGTGGAGTGGGAAGACATCATAGAATTGGCCTAATGAGACTTCTCTCCCAATTTCACTTCTGCCTCCAAACGCATGGCCATAGGCCATTGAAAAGTGTGTCCTGGATTCCTTAAAGGAGGAAATGCTAACAGAGCAGGTCACTTGTCCAGCAATGGCCTAGGAGAGGCGTATGACAAGTAATGGTTGGAATTCTCATTGATCTATATTTGTCAAGGAAACTCGGGTGTGTACTGGTTCATGTGATTATTGCTCAAACTTGGTTTGTTGCTTAAAATTAACCTAGGTGTCTGTTTTCAATATTCAGGTTAGTGGAGTGTGACAGACAGCATCTGGAATTGCACAGCGGGGGAACTGGATAACACTGATGAATTCGAAATGATTTTCCTTTAAAGTAAGTTAGACTATAAGACCATAAGACATAGGAGTGGAAGTAAGGCCATTTGGCCCATCGAGTCCACTTCGCCATTCAATCATGGCTGATGGGCATTTCAACTCCACTTACCCGCATTCTCCCCGTAGCCCTTAATTCCTTGTGACATCAAGAATTTATCAATCTCCGCCTTGAAGACATTTAGCGCCCCAGCCTCCACTGCACTCTGCGACAATGAATTCCACAGGTCCACCACTCTCTGGCTGAAGAAATGTCTCCTCATTTCTGTTCTGAATTTACCCCCTCTAATTCTAAGGCTGTGTCCATGGGTCCTAGTCTCCTCGCCTAAAGGAAACAATTTCCTAGCGTCCACCCTTTCCAAGCCATGTATTATCTTGTAAGTTTCCATTAGATCTCCCCTTAATCTTCTAAACTCCAATGAATACAATCCCAGGATCCTCAGCCGTTCCTCAAATATTAGACCTACCATTCCAGGGATCATCCGTGTGAATCTCCGCTGGACAGCTCCAGTGCCAGTATGTTCTTCCTGAGGTGTGGGGACCAAAACTGGACGCAGTACTCCAAATGGGGCCTAACCAGAGGTTTATAAAGTCCCAGTAGCACAACAGTGCTTTTATATTCCAACCCTCTTGAGATAAATGACAACATTGCATTCGCTTTCTTAATCACGGACTCAACCTGCATGTTTACCTTTAGAGAATCCTCGACTAGCACTCCCAGATCCCTTTGTACTTTGGCTTTATGATTTTTCTCACCGTTTAGAAAGTAGTCCATGCTTGTATTCTTTTTTCCAAAGTGCAAGACCTCACATTTGCTCACATTGAATTCCATCAACCATTTCCTGTACCACTCTCCCAAACTGTCTAGATCCTTCTGCAGCCTCCCCACTTCCTCAGTACTACCTGCCTGTCCACCTAACTGCGTAATATCGGCAAACTTCACTAGAATGCCCCCAGTCCCTTCATCCAGATCATTAATATATAACGTGAACAGCTGCGGCCCCAACACTGAACCCTGCGGGACACCGCTTGTCACCGGCTGCCATTCCGGAGTTTATCCCAACTCTCTGCCTTCTGTCAGACAGCCAATCCTCAATCCATACCAGTAGCTCACCTCGAACACCATGAGCCCTCACCTTGCTCAGCAGCCTCCCGTGTGGCACCTTATCAAAGGCCTTTCGGAAGTCTAGATAGACCACATCCACTGGGTTTCCCTGGTCTAACCTACTTGTTGTTGTGGTTCTGTTCGCCGAGCTGGAAATTTTTGTTGCAAACGTTTCGTCCCCTGTCTAGGTGATATCCTCAGTACTTGGGAGCCTCCTGTGAAGCGCTTCTGTGGTGTTTCCTCTGGCATTTATCACCTACTTGTCACCTCTTCAAAGAATTCCAATTGTTGGAACACCTACTTGTCAGGCACGACCTCCCCTTACTAAATCCATGTTGACTTGTTCTAATCCGACCCTGCTCTTCCAAGAATTTAGAAACCTCATCCTTAATGATGGATTCTAGAATTTTACCAACAACCGAGGTTAGGCTGTTAGATAGTAAAACCTTGCACCTTACCAGCCTAATTGCATTGCTACAAAAATAATATGAAGCATTTCTAATGGAAATCAAGTCCATAAATAGTCCTGTCATCATTAAAAAGTTACCTGTCAGCTCTTTCACTATAGAAAACGCTGCTATGCTGTAGATATGTAGCAATTATCCTGACAGATGCATCAATCCACAGGAGTAAAGGAGAAGTGCTTGTGTCATTCTGATGCTATATATGACTTGGAGGTGCCAGTGTTGGGCTGGGGTGTACAAAGTTAAAAATCACACAACATCAGGTTGTCATCCAACAAGTTTATTTGGAAGCACAAGCTTTTGGAGCACTGCTCCTTCATCCACAACCACCTGAAGGAGCAATGCTCTGAAAGCTAATGCTTCCAAATAAATTTGTTGGACTATAACATGGCGGTGTGATTTTTAACTTTGATGCTATATAGGCTTTTCTTATCTTTTCTTTTCTTAAAAATAATCATTCATGGAATATGGGTGTTGATGGCTGGTCAGCATTTTATCTCCGATCCCTGGTTGTCCTTGAAGGGGTGAGCTGCCTTCTTGAATTGCTGTAGTTCATCTGGTGTGGGTGGACCCACAATGCCATTAGGGAATGAATTCCAGGAATTTGAACCCAGTGACACTGAAGGACAGTGATATATTTCAAAATCAGTATGGTGAATGGCTTGGAGAGGAATTTGTGTGTGGTGGTGTTTCTAGATATCTGCTGCCTTTGTCCTTCGAAATGGAAATGGTCGTGTGTTTGGACTATCTGAGGATCTTTGGTGAATTTCTGCAGTGCATCTTGTAGATAGTACACACTGCTGCTACTGAGCATCTGAGGTCATGGATATTTGTAGTTGTGGTGCCAATCAAGTGAGCTGCTTTGTCCTGGATGGTTCAAGCTTCTTGAGCATTGTTATAGCTGCACCAGTCCAGGCAACTGGGGAGTATTCCATCACACTCCTGACTTGTACCTTATTAATGGTGGACAGGTGCTGGGGAGTCAGGATGTGAGTTACCACAGTATTCCTAGCCTCTGACTTGCTCTTGTACCTACTATGTTTATGTGGTGAGTCCAACAGAGTTTTTGGCCAATAGTAATTCCCAAATGTTGATAGTGGACGATTTAGTGATAGTATCACCAGTGAATGTGGAGGGGGTGTGGTAAGATTGTCCCTTATTGGTGATGGCCATTGCCTAGCATTTGTGTGGCACAAATGTTACTTGCCACTTTTCAGCCCAAGCCTTGATGCTGTCCAAATCTTTTTGCATTCATCAGCGAACATGCCCACTCCTGACCTTACATTGGAATCCGTACCAAATCAGTGTGACAGTACAGCTTCTCGGTTGCCTATTTGCCAACTCATAAATAACTACACAAACTTGGTGCAAATACAAAACAATGGCATCTGAAAATCTGAAGACAGGGATGCCTTCACTTTCAATACAATTATGGTGTAAGTCATCGCAGCTCCAGTCAGGATTTCTATTTTTGTTGTGATCCCAGTTAATATTATTATTGGACAAGTAGAATAAACCAAACTATTTACATCCAACACAAGTTTAAAGATTCTAAGTAAACAGTAAAGTACAATCCTGTTAATCCCAAAAGCATTCCTTTACAGTATTCACAATAGAAAGAATTCCCTTCTCTATCACATCTATAAGGCTTAACTGTTGCTTCAATTTCTAGCATTAAAAATCCAAAAGGCTCTTCTTGGAGCCTTCAAACAACTGTGTTTAGATTTTCTGCTTCAATTAACTCCTTTGGTTGTAACACTGCTGGGATGGAACTTACAAATTAAATTGCTTACATTGATGTAACCTACTTCTTAATAATTCTAAATGATTTCCTTTTAGCAGTAGCAACTGTTTTACACAGTCAGCCTCAGCCATGACTTCTGCAAAACTGTCAAACTAAAACCCAAAAAGGCTTTCTTCATGTGATCGGGATTTTCCCTTAATAGAAAGGAATCAATTTCTGACCTTTTAAACCAAAAGCCTTAAGCACAACTGTTCACTTTGTTAATTCATGAAAATTCTCCAAACGTAAACAAATTCCAATTAACCTCCAATAATTCTCTCTGTAGAACTACTTTTAAAAATGAATTACCATGGCTACTGAAATACTTAAAAACACTGAATATTGAAATACTGAATATGAAAGAAATTAATCATTAACCCCTTCAGATGCAGACCAAATCCCACATACCACTAGATCGAATCCAAACCCGAAAGTCAATGATATTAAAATAAAGATAAATCACACACTCTACATCATATTCTCTTGAAGCCAATCAAGTAAGAAGATCATATCTTATGACACTGGAATACCAAAAGTTTACTCTGAGTGTAGCAAATATAAAGAGAAAATAATTGCGAGCGAGATTCCAACAGTTACTAGTTTATTTTAGGGATGGAATGAGGGGAAAAAAATCAATTTGTTTATAAATTAGAAATAATAAAATGGCTGCGCTTATTGTGGACAGCACTCAAACTTTATATGGCCAGCATTACATTGTGCATGCTTGAGAAATAAGTACTAAATACTGCCCTCTGTTGTGGCAAAGACCTGCTGCACCAAGGAGGTGAAGATCACCCAACTCTGCAGCCTCCCAGCGCTCGCCCCCCTCCCCCCCCCCCCCCCAAACAAACCCCCACCGAATGTCTTCCCCAACTCCTCCTTCTACAATGGCCAGGGTGAGTGCCATTTGCGTATGCGCTGACATCACTGTGCTTAGAAGTCGGTGACATCAACATACAGGCACTTCCTGCAGCTTGATGTGGCCCCTGACATCATGGCCCACTTCTGCCCCTATATATGGGGTCATTCTGCCATTTGGAGTAATCGCTCTATACTAATGTACAAAAGTAACAAATGATTTAGATTTCAGCCTCAACATGACTTTCTTTTTCTCACTGAACAGTTAAAGCTTGAATCACGAAATAGAACATAGAACATTACAGTGCAGTACAGGCCCTTCGGCCCTCGATGTTGTGTTGACCTGTGAAACCAATCTGAAGCCCATCTAATCAACACAATTCCATTTTCATCCATATGACTATCCAATGACCATTTAAATGCCCTTAAAATTGGCGAGTCTACTACTGTTGCAGGCAGTGCATTCCATGCCCCTACTACTCTCTAAGAAAAGAAACTACCTCTGACATCTGTCCTATATCTATCATCCCTCAATTTGAAGCTATGCCTCCTCGTGCTAGCCATCCCCATCCAAGGAAAAAGTCTCTCACTATCCATTCTAATTAACCTTCTGATTATCTTATATGTCTCAATTAAGTCACCTCTCAACCTTCTTCTATCCAATGAAAACAGCCTCAAGTCATAGAGATGTACAGCATGGAAACAGAGCCCGCGGCCCAACCCATCCATGCCAACCAGACATCCCAACCCAATCCAATTCCACCAGCTAGCACATGGCCCGCATCCCTCCAACACTCCCCCCACCTCTCACACCCATCCAGATTGCCCTGAAATGCTGCAATTGCACCAGCCTCCACCACATCCCCCAGCAGCTCATTCCATACACGCATCAGCCTCTGCGTGAAAAAGTTACCCCCCCCCCGCCCCAGGTCCCTTCCATATCCTTCGAAATAATGTACAAATTATGAGTTATTACAGCATACTGAATAATTTCAGGCTGGAGAATGGAAATCTTCGAGATTTACAACAACATATACAGTTGCATGATCCCATTCAGCTTGGGGTTAAGCATCAATCTCATCATAAATCCTACATAAATTTAATGAATGCAATTGCCTGCCAAAAATGAACAAGCTAAAGATGACAAATTCTGCCACATAATCATGTCATTTTTATTAAAATAAAGCAACTGTGTTTTTTTCTAAATTCAACTTTTATTCAATAAAACACTAAGCAACCACACCACCTGACTTGAAATCCTCCTTTTCTTAGATCAACGATTCTTGTTGCAGAATTATTAGTGTGGATGTAAATCAAGCAGTGCAGAACTAAGAGCACTGCTAGAATTATTCAGCAAGGCATCTGAGTTTTGTCATTTTTGCTACACACATAGCCTCCCCAAGTTCATTATCAATACCTCCAACAGATGGAGTGCAGCGATTCAAGAAGGCACCTCCCTACCACCTTCTCAAGGGCAACTAGAGATGGGCAATAAATGCTTGCCCAGCCAGTGGTGTTCACATTGCTGAATCCAGTTTATATGGATTTCAGCAAAATCTTTGACAAGGTTCCATATGGGAGATTGGTTAAGAATGTAAAAGCACATGGTATCCAGGGTAACTTGGCAAATAGGATCCAAAATTGGCCTAGTGATAGGAGACAGAGATTGGTGGTAAAAGGTTGCTTGTGTGACTGAAAGCTGATGTCTACTGGCTTACCACATGGATCAGTGTTGGGTGCTTTATTGTTCATGATATATACAAAAGATATAAATGGGAATATATGGAGGATGATAAGCACATTTGCTGATGATGCGACGGTTGGCCAGGTGAGGAAGGCCTTAAGTTATAGGACGGTATTGACAGGTTGGGCAGATCAGTGTCAGATGGAACTTAACCCTCATAAGTGTGAGCTGATACACATTGGACGAAGCAACAAGACAAGGCAGTACTCAAGGAATGGCAGGATACCAGGAAACTCAGAACAACAAAGTGATCTTGGGGTACTTGTCTACAAATCCCTGAAGGCACAGGACAGATTAATAGGGTGGTTAAAAAGGCATAGGAGAGAATAGCTTTTATCAGTTGTGGTATAGATTATAAGATCAGGGATCTTACATTGGAGCTGTACAAAATTTTGGTTAGGCCACATTGGACTTGCAATTGCAGTTGCCTCACTATAGGAAAGCTGTGATTGCATTGGAGGGGGTGCAGAGAAGGTTCACCAGGATGTTGGTGAAGACAGGCTGAATGTGTTTGGGTTTGCTTCAGAGCAAAGAATTCTGAGGGACCAGAGTGAGGTGTATATGATTACAAATAACATGTATTTGTTACAAACAACAGGTGCTATGACATTCCAAGTCCTCATCCACTTAAGTTTTAAAGATTGAGAGGTTTTCTGATTCTCGTACTCTCCCAGGCAACGCACTCCAGATTTCCACCACACTCTGGATGAAAAAATCTCCTCTAAACCTCATGCCCTTCACCTTAAAATTAAGGTCCCTCATTACTGACCCTTCAACTAAAAGGAACAGTTGCTTTTATCCAACCTATAAATGCCTCTCAAGGTCAACTATGCCACTAAGTTTGCAAGCAGTCAGGCTTAGCCTCAGACAAAAGGCAAAAAAAAAACTGGAGTTTGTGGTTAGGGGACAGAATTTGTGACAGAGATCAAAGGCAAAGAAGTCTGATCTTCCCAATATTTTTATAAAGAAAATCTTTGCGAATTAAAGCAGCAACTATTAGTAGTTGCGATCCATCATATTGGAGATGGCATGGAAAATATTCGAAGATTGCTGGCAAAGGGTGAGCCAATACATTCTTAAATATATCGCCATTCCTTCACTGTAGCTGAGTTACGGATGGACAATAGATACTGGCAAAGCTAGCAACATGCACAATCTGATGAAGATGCAAAGGTAGGAACGGGTGGTGGAAAGCTCACGTCAAATATAGGGGACGAGACGGCCTATCGCTAGACTGTTAACTCAGAGAGATAGGTAATGTTCTGGGAGGCTGGGTTGCAATCCTGCAATGGCAGATGTTGGAATTTGAATTCAATAAAAATCTGGAATTAAGAGTCTAATGATGACCATAAATCCATTGTCGAATGTCAGAAAAAAAAACCCATTTGGTTCACAAATGCCCTTTAGGAAAGGAAAACGCCATCCTTACCTGGTCTGGCTTACATGTGACTCCAGACCCACAGTAATGTGGTCGACTCTTAACTGTCCCCTGGGCAATTAGGGATGGGCAAGAAATGCTGGCCCAGCCTAATGACACCCTCATCCCATGAATGAATAAAAAAAGATGTAAAATAACATAAAATTACATAGTCAGATCATTATAAAGACTCTTTTCAACAGTACTTTTTGGCATCGTACCCAGATCTGTAATGCATAAAAAACTAGAAATCTTGATTGCACTTTGGAAAATGCATTTGTCAGATGCTAGGCAGACTCATATTAAGAGGAGAAAGAGTTAAATGTAAGTAAGGCATAAGTATATTTCCCATGTATATGGAAATTTCTCAGTCCAATTATTGGCCAACTTAAACTTAATAGGTCCCCCAACTCTACAAATAAAGATATCTGTGCTCTTCCAATTCTAGCCTTTTGTGTATTGTTAATTTTAATCATATCACAGAAGGGAACCATTCATTCATCTGCCCAGACCCTACGTTCTGGAATTCCTTCCCGAAACATCTTTGTCTCTTTCATTTTAGATGCTCCTTAAAACTTAGCTTTTTGCCAAATTTTGATGCACCCGTTCAAATACTTCCTTATGTGAGTTAGTGATTTTTTTGTTTTGATAATGTTCTTTTAAAGTGCCTAAGGAACATTTAATGGTGTTAAAAGATGCTATATGAATCACAAATTGGTCATCTAGTTTCCTACTGATCATGGAATGGTATTTTGATGTGAAGTTAAGAACACTTTAAAATTAGAAGTTTAATGTCTGGTCTCTGCAAGAATGCAGTTGAGATGTCACATTTTATCTCAACAGGGAATTCAGCAAAAGTAGATGAGAGAAGGCTTGTGAAGTACGAACAGCTACATAGATCTATTGGCCCCAGTTGTCTGTTTTAAGTGTTTTCAGGTACTAAAATAGATTTTTTGATCCCCAGATTATTATTTCAGCCTCCTGCATTAGCAAAGTTATTTGAAGACCATATCATACTGATATTTTAATAAAAATTACTGCTGGTGATGTCATAATTTAGTTTCAAAACACTTTTCATGAAATGAGAAAACAGGACTATCTTTGTTTATGGAAAATGCTCATATTACTTCTCCTTGTAAATCATGATAGCTAAATGATGTTTTGCCTGTGGCAACAGTTAACCTTCAAGGTGACAGAAGAAAGCTGCTGCAAAAGGATGAGCAGGTGTGGAGAGGAAATATCAACACTCAAAACACTCAGGGGCAATTAGCAAATTCACTCCAAAAACCCAAATTGGCCAAGTAAAATTAATCATGGCACGAAGAAAGAAAGGCCATCCTTCATTTGTGAAATGTACATATGCTGTTTGAGGAGCTGCTCCTTTCATCAGAGATTGCTGTCCAATCACAGGTTCCTTCTCCCCTGCACTTACTGCTTCACAAGAGACAGAATTGATGATTGGAGGAATAGCAAGAGAAGGATTGAGGAACTTTTGTCTTTAATTCATTCATAGTTGTGCGTGTTACTGGCTTTGCCAGCATCTACTGCCTATCCTTAACTGCGCTTGGAATTTCAGGATTTCAATTGTCATAAATTATAATCAATTGACATAAAAATCCATCTGCTTCACTAATGTTCTTTCAGGAAGGAAATCTGCCATCCTTACCTCATCTGACTTAAATGTGACTCCAGACCCACAGCAAAGTGACTGTTAGCTAACTGCCCAAGCACACTATACAGTTCAACAGCAATTAGGAATGTGCAACAAGCACTTGCCTTATCAGAGATACTACCCCTAGAATTTAAACTTTAAAAAAAATTAAATGAAGAATTTAAAAGAACTTTGAAAAGAATTTTCATAATTCCAACTGTATGAATGATGCAACATTTCACCGTAAAATGTGAAATTACACTTTAAGGGATTTGAAAAAGTCTCATTTGCTTTCATATTTGCTTCAGAGAAATGAAGAAGGCGAAAGACAACCACTGGGTTTGTTTTCCCAGATCCTGAAAGACATTGGCAATGGCAAGATTGGAAAAATTAAATTCTTGATGTCAAGAAAAATGAAAGAGTCAGACAAGGTTTTAACAGCGAGATCAAGCACTTTAGCAGGGAGCAGCCTATCTGCATGCATTAACTTTTCATTATTATTTATTCTTGCTTCATTTATACACATTTTCAATTCTCTTACTTGGCAGAAATTAGAGGACTGCAATATCCCAGCATTAAAGTCAGAGCAGGTACTGGCGGCTCCAATTCTCTGCTTGTTCCTCTATGGTGCCATCTTAGACAGCAGTCCCCAACAACCCTGGCTAAGGATAACCATTGGCTAGTGAGGGTTTGCAGCCACCATCCATGGATTTGCCATTAAACATGATTCAGCTTCACTGCACCATGGCGCACACTTAGAATACACTTGTCCACTTCAATAATGTGTTTTGGAGTGCACTGACACCTATGACTGTAATGCTGCTGCTAGACTATGCAGGGACAGGCACCCATCCCATGCAGAGTGCATCTCAAAGCTGTTCATTTATTTCCTTAGCGTTCGCTCACTTCACACCTACTTGGCTGCTCACAGCATCTGTGCTTTATCTGACCCTTTTGGGCTTTGCCACCTCATTCAGAACTTACAGGTTTCACAGGACGTATTCCTTGCCTTGCCTTTTAGCACAGACACAAAGCTGTGCATCTTGTCACAGGTGTTAGCAGTGATCAGTCAATAGCTCTATTTCTGTACAGCGCCATGCTACATCAATGTCACACCTATAGCTTGTGCCAGTCGCTTACACATCAAAGCATGTGCTTCAACCAAATTGAGACATGGCAAAGTCTCAGGAGAGTAGTCCTTAGTCAAGTGGGATTGTTCTCAGCACAGTCAGTCAAGGACAACATCTGATCTCAGTTCAGGGGCTTGGACATTGTCAGGAACCACTTGGGGTGGCAACGGTCGAGGGCTCTGTATCATCATAGTCTCAGGAATGGGCCAGTCAGTCCTGCAGGTCCAATGTAACTAATTAGCGGTAAGTCAGTCAAGAAGCAGCAAAAATGTCAGTCACGGATCTGGTAACTCAACAGTCAGGGCTGCCCTTCCAAGTTATGGAGTCTTCAGTCCAATTCATCCATGTCGACCAGACCTGTTGGTCTGGGTGGGCTATGGTCAATCTTTGGGGGCTGGTTACTGCTGGGTTATCGGGAGCCACTGCTGTGGAGAGCTGGAAATGTGAAACTAGTAAAGAATGCTGGAAACTCATAAGGGGCAATAGTACGCCACTCAACCCATTAAAGCCTAATCTACCATTCAATTAAGGTCATGTCTTCACAGATGCTGTCAGAACTACTGAGTTCCTTCAACATTCTTGGTGCTGTTTGAGGAAGTCAATTATGGGGATTGAACGCAACATACTGGGATGCAGAAAGGACAGTAATTATGACAATGGCCAACTCAACATAAGGGTTGAAGACAATAATGCACTGGACCACATGGGATGGGGGGAGGTTTATCGACAGTCACCACCCCAGCCCTGGTTTCAATGATGGGGATAGACGAATCAATGTATCACAGTGGTTGGCATGATTGAGCTATATGCTCAGGGTCAGGGGATATTGTTGGAAAATGAAGATTTAAATGAAGGAATTGGGTGGGAAGCTCAGATGAGGTCAACAGAGAAAGGAAAGAAGAAAGAAACATGGGGTTTGCTCAGTCACCTAGATGAGCAGATTGGGCTGGTTATTATAAACTAGATTGTAAATGCACAATTTAAATGAAAAATGACTGCCACCACCTAGAGTGGCTTGAGTAAGTATTACAGATTCTGTCTGAAATCTCAGACTCTATGTGTGATTGATGTTAATTACATTAATCAGGCAGCATGCGATGCAATTTTGATCATGTCATTGACCATTGTAAACTAATCACTGCTATCTCTGTGTACTAGAGGTAATCATGTGACTGTAAAAGATCACCTGTGGACTACAATTCAAAGGTGGGGAATGATGGGCAAGGTTTCAATAATCTTGCTGCATTAACAATCTGCTATTGTATTTGTGTATTAGATCTTGTGCTGCATATGTCAGAACAAGGTCCACTTACAGACATTCCATATCCCACCTTGTCAGAGTCTTCCATGTCCCAGTGTAATGAATACTACGTTAAACAGTTATTTATGCGTGTTATGGATACCAACTGCTCACATTGATAAGGACTTGTGCCTATTTCTAATACTTTCTACACAGGTCCTTGATGTCATTTTCTCCAGGCAAACAAGGTGCATTGCTGCTGCAGTTTGAGGCTGTCCAGGGACACTGTCACATAATGGTCTTCTGTGGGAGCAGGACTTGCATCCTGAAAGAGTCCTGACTATCCTATCTCTGTGGCCATCAAGGTCACAGCTGTGATAAATTTTTATGTGCTGCAAATGTGTTGCTGGAAAAGCGCAGCAGGTCAGGCAGCATCCAGGGACTGCATCCCTGGATGCTGCCTGACCTGCTGCGCTTTTCCAGCAACACATTTTCAGCTCTGATCTCCAGCATCTACAGACCTCACTTTCTCCTCATAAAGTTTTATGTAACTAGTTGCTTTGAATTATCCACTGGGGACCTCTATGGGATTTTTCAATCCTACCACTTCTCATTTCCTTGTGATGAGTTTCAGTGCTGCAGCCCAGTCAGTAAGCTTTGCCAATGTAGGTGCAGGATATGCAAATATGCGATTTCCAACAAAGTGTCACCAGAATGTGCCCTCAAAAGCTGTTCTGTTTTGTTTCCTTCCCACTACTGTGAAGAGCTATTCATGGCTGGCACATTCACTTGGTGTACAGCTGGATTTTAAATATGGCACAGGAATCAAAAAACTTGGAAGGTCCTAGCAGTGGTGAGGAAGTACACCACTGATGTTTGCAATATGGTGCAAGGGTAGTGCCATAAAGGCACTGTGCATAGAAAATAACCAATAAAGAACTATGTGAGAACTCGCTAGAGGCCAAGGAGAGAAACCCTCTATAAAACTCCCTGAAATACAGACACCCTAATTTGGTAAACTTCAGCCCATTGCTCCTTAAAAGAATTATGCATAGCAATGCGAATACATGTAGGAAATAAAATCAAAGAATTCAAAAACAGGAAAATTCATTAAGAAGACAAAGAGTTAACAGTAAAAGTTAAAGAGACATGTTGGAGTTTCTCGGGGACACGAGTCTGGCAGGAAGAGGCCAGAGTTTGACTTGGTTTTGGGACTGTACCGTACTTGGGTCAGAAGAATTGTACACATGAAAGCTACAGGATAGAAGTTAGCTTGCTCCCTGGCTGTCCTTTTATTATTAACTTATTGACAGTTCAGATAACAAAATCTCAGTTACAAGAATTAAATGAATATTCCTCAGAGTCGACTGGATGCACACTGCATGCATTCGTGTTATCAGCAAACAAGCATGACACAAGCCCCTGTGTTGATGTTATCGATCACGGAGACTGCTTAACTGGTCAGTTACTCTTCATTTACTTTTTTTTTCTTTTGATTTTTCCCTTAACTGTGTCTGTTTGTCTATCTTACTTTGTGTTAGAGCGAAAACTATTGCGTTTAAATCTTTGGCATTAATTAGAGTTGAGAGTGTGGTGCTGGAAAAGCACAGAAGATCAGGCAGCATCCAAGGAGCAGGAGAATCAACATTAAGGGCATAATTAGATTAACTTGTCTCCTCTGCTAAAGTTATAACTAGTAAATTGTTAAATCTTTTGTTCATACTATAAACTGGTAAACTACTATAGACTTTACAAAGTCTAGTTTTCGTTATTCAGATGTCCTGTTAGGAACCACTAGGGTAAACTTTGAAGGTCATTATTTTAATTTTACTGTTTTTTTATTCATTCACAGTATGAAGGCATTATTGGCCAGGCAACATTTTTTTGCCCATCCCTTAATGGTCAGTGTGCTAACTAGGCCATTTTAGAGAACAGTTAAAAGTCAACCACATTGCCGTGGGTCTGGAGTCAGATCAGGTAAGGACATTAGTGAACCAGATAGATTTTTCCGATAATCAACAATGGTTTCATGGTCATCATTAGACTTTAATTCCAGATTTTCTTTTATTGAATTCCAATTCCACCATCTGCCACGGCGGGATTCAAACCCAGGTGCCCAGAACATTACCTGAGTGTCTGGGTTAGCAGTCCAATGATAATACTAAGCCATTGCTTTCCTGAACACAGGTACAGGGAAGGTGATTTGATGTGGCTGTCTGTCTCTGTCATATTACAAGGCCAACACTTGTTGCCCATCCCTAATTGCCCTGAGTGGCTCACTAGGCCACTTCAGAGAACAGTTAAGGGTCAGCCATATTGCTAAGACTAGGTAATGATGACTGATTTCTTTCCCTAAAGGATATGAGTGAACCAGATGTACTTTTACGACATTAATAATAATTTTATGGTCCTCATTAGTGAAACTAGATTTTTTTAGTTTGGGTTTATTTAATAAAGATTTAAGTCCCAGGTTCTATAGTATGGAATTTCTATTCATAGCTCAGGATCTTTAGACCAGGGGTCTGGATTACTTGTCCAGTAACATGACCACTACTTTGCTGTACCCCATTAGATTAAAAAGTTGCACTTTCCTCAGCATTGACTCCAAATTAGGACACTGCTTTCAACAACATTTCTACTCAGGTCCTGCTTACTCTCTTCAGTGTACATTATTCTAGCATAGATAGAGAGCATTCTTATTTTCTAAACTGCCACATCTAAAAATTTCAAGTTCTATATCATCAATTAAAAGTTAGGTGTTAAATTCACTCAGATTAAAAAGTAGATAACTTTCCAAAAGCATTGCATTCTTAATGGAATAACTATTCATTGAAGGTGTTCAGTTTACAATTACGTACAAACACAGCAGCCTCCTGTTATATTAAAATCAGTTAGAAACGTAATCCAACCAACTGGCACACGGCCATGGAGAAGTTCCTTTTCCATTAAAGGGAAACTTGAGAAAGGAACAAATGAATAAGGCTGTACTTATATGCCACGCCTTCAGGACATTCCTAGCCACGTCAAAGCCCAAAAAATAGTTTTCAAGTTAATTCACCGCTGTTATGTAGGAAATACAGCAATCAATTTACATGTGGCATATTCCACCAAACAGCATCTGACATCTGCAATAGCAATGTTAGCTAAGGAATGTTGACAAAGACGTTATTGAACCACCTGTTCTTTTGAATATCACCACAGAATCAACCAACCGAATGGGTTAATGTCTTATACAAAATAAGGCACCTGTGACAATTCAGCATTCCCTCATGACAGCTTAGACAATGTACTTAAATCCTGATTTAGAGATTAAGCCACTATCAAGTGAGCCAAACAAGCTGTTGGAAAAATAAGGCAAGCAAGGAAAAACAGCCTCCAAGTTACTGCTGTTAACATTGCTACAGCTAGTTCAAAGAGGCATCAACAGAGAGACGAGATGCTAACTATACAACACAATACTGTACACAGAATCGCAAAATTTTCAAGAAAGGAATAGTCAAAATTCTTTTCTCAAACCAACATCAATGCATCGCATTTTAATTTCAACATTTAATTATATATTATATTGTGCTCTGATTGCAAACATACAGCAGAGATAGATATTATAGCATTTACTTCATGAGAATTTGATCTTTGATATTAAAGTAGTTTGAGGAAAACATGATGCTCAAGAAGCTTATTTAATGAACAAAAAACGCTTTCTGAAAAGCACATTCACTGTACAAAATAGAATAACACATAAGTTGAAATTAAAATAATATATTTTTCCTGTTTTTTAAAAATTCATTCCAAGCAAATGAGTCTATTTATGGAATGGGATAAGTCAGTTTAAAATTCAAGCAGAGTTAATTTACTAGTTAAGTGATAATATCCACTAACTAGTCAGTCCCTGCCAAATCAAGTAATTCCATTTAAGATTTTTTGCCTTTATGTTACATTAAACAACAGATACTACAGGAGGTATATAGGAGCAGTCTGTCATGGAATAATAAAGCATTAGAATGAATTCAAACAAAGAAAAAATAGATAATGGTTTGAATAATGTTATACACACAGATATATATTCATGGTTTTCCAATTTACTCCAAATTCCAATTTTTAAATTTTGTTTCCAGCACTACAATTAAGTTTTAGCGGCCATTGGCTCGATAAAATATTTCACTCTTAATTGCTGAATAGCAATAGAAAAATGAACAAAAGGTGAGTACACATTTGTGATGGAAAACTATTACTATAGAAGTGCTTCAGGAATGACGAGGTAAGAAATGGTAATTCCTTAAAAACAAATTTGCACCTAATCCCCCAGATTCCCAAAATTTACTCTTTAAACTACATATCTTCCTTTTAGTCTAAATTTTCTACTGTGTATTGACAGATTTTAAGATGGACAAAATAATGCAAATGTAATTTGAGAAAAGGGAAATATTTAAATTGAAAAAGAAATGATTTCAATCATTGCTCTTCTTGACAGTTTGAGCTGAACCATTGGACTATATGCTTTGAAAGCATCCACATCATTGACAGGGACTAAGGGAAGGAAGAAAACATGATTGTCACTTTTCAAAACCGTTGACTTCTTTCTGATATACAGTTCTATGGTTCTGACAGCCTTCCAGTTCTTTGCTTAAGAGGCCAACTTTCAAGTGTGAGCCTCAAAACTCTGCTATTTGCATGAACAGGGAGAAAGTGAGGGCTGCAGATGCTGGAGATCAGAGCTGAAAAATGTGTTGCTGGAAAAGCGCAGCAGGTCAGACAGCATCGAAGGAGCAGGAGAATCGACGTTTCGGGCATAAGCCCTTCTCCTGGTCCTTTGATGCTGCCTGACCTGCTGCGCTTTTCCAGCAACACATTTTTCAATATTTGCATGAACACCTCACCAATCTTGTTTTATCATTTCAGGTTCACCTCAGAAGGGTTCAAAGGAAGGGTCACTCGACCTGAAACATTAACTGATTTCTCTCCACAGATGCTGCCAGACCTGCTGAACTTCCTTGCAATTTCAGTTTTTGTCACCAATATTATTCTCATTTTATAGTTGTATATGCATTCAATGGGCACCATTTAGCCATGATCACCTGGCTGAGTTAATCTTTGTTCAATCATAGTGCCCATATGATTGCCCTGCTCAGAATAACTCTGCAGATGATTGATATTTATTAGTCAGCCTTTTATTTCATAGCTAAGCCATTAGCAGGATTACAGAAATTCTAATTAAGCACAACTGTTTTGTGGTTATTAGCTAAAAAAAGACTAGTCAAAGTGGATGAAAAGAAGGTAATATCCAGTATAAGATTTTAATTAATTATGTATATTTTGCTGGTTGGCAAAAGACACACTTTGATTTTGCAAACTGAAGTCCTTTAGCAACACCGGCAATGACTGTTCATCTAAAATTTCTTTCACAGAATGTGAATGTCTCAAGCTGGGTCAGCATTTATTGTCCATTACTAGCTGCCCTTGAGAGGATGCTGGTGAATAGGTTTCTTGAATCACTGCAGTCCACATGATGTATACAATGCTGTTAGAGAGTTGCAGGATATTGACCCAGCAACAGTGAATAATCAGCATTATACTTCCAAGTCAGCATGGTATGCGGCTTCAAGGGGAAGCTTGTAAGTGGTGGTGGTCATGGGTTTGGAAGTTGCCATTGAAAGAACCTTGGTGAATGGCTGCAAATCATCTTGTATTATGTACATACTGTTGCCACTGCATGTGATTCATGAAGGTAGTGAATATCAAAGGTGTTAGATGGACTGTCAATCAAATGGGCTGCTTTGTCCTTTACAGTATCAATCATCTAGAGTGTTTTTGGAGCTGAACTCAGTCAGGGGATTGATGTGGAGAATATTCCACCACACTCAATTTGTGTTTTAATAATCGTAGACATTCATCGGGGAGACAGGAACAAAATTACTAACTATCGAATTCCTAGCCTCTGACCAGCTCTTGTTGTCACAATATTTGCATGATCAATGCAATTCATTTTCTGGTGAGTGGTAATCCTCATGATGTTGATTGTAGGGAATTCAGTGGTGGGAATACCTCTGAATGTCAAGGAAAGATGGTTATATTCTCTTGATAGAGTTGGTCAATGACTGTATTTGTGTGGCATGAATTTAACTTACTACTTAGAGTCATAGAGATGTACAGCATGGAAACAGACCGTTTGGTCCAACTCATCCATGCTGACCAGATATCCTAAATTCATCTAGTCCCACTTGCCAGCAGTTGGCCAATATCCCTGTAAACCCTTTTTATTCATGTACCCATCCTGTGTGTGAAAGAGTTGCCCCTTAGGTCCCTTTTAAATTTTGTCCCTCTCATTGTAAACTTATGTCCTCTAGCTCTGGACTCACCCAATCCAGGGAAAAGATCTTGTCTATTTACCCTATCCACAGCCCTCATGATTTTATAAACCTTTACAAGGTCATCCCTCAGCCTCTAGGGAAAACAGCACCAGCCTATTAGGAGAAAGCGAGGACTACAGATTCTGGAGAATCAAATCGAAAAGGGTGGCACTGTAAAAACACAGCAGGTCTAGACAGCATCTGAGGAGCAGGAAAGACCATAAGCCCTTGGTTAGGAATTAGCCCGACCTAGATATTGTCCAAGTCTTGTATATGTGGACACAGGCTGTTTTAGTATCTGACAAGTTGTGATTTTGGTGCTGAACAATCATAGCGAAAATCCCTACTATTATGATGGAAGATAGCATGCTTGCCTTCATCTGTGAAATATGAAAGTTGGCAAGATATGTTACAGCTGTATAAAATTTTAGTCAGGCCACATTTGGAATACTGTGTGCAGTTCACATTACCAGAAGAATATGGATGCTTTGGAGAGGGTACTGAAAAATTTTACCAGATTTTGCTTGGTCTAGAAGGTTTTAGGTATGTGGAGAAGTTGGAAGAACTCAATTATTTTCAGTGGAAAGGAGGAGGCTGAGGGGGTGACCGACAGGGATCTATAAAAGTATGATAGTCAGAGGTTTTTCTCCCCCAGGGTAGAAACTACAAGAGGGTACAGGTTCAAAATGAGAGGGATAAAATTTAGGGGTGAAATATGGGGAAATCTTTCATACAGAGGGAGGTGAGGGCCTGAAATGCACTGCCGGTGGAAGCAGGCACATTAGTAACGTTTAAGGCATATCTTGATAGACACATGAATGTGAGGCAATCAGAGGATTAGGAATCAGCGCATGCTTGTTGGGCTGAAGGGCCTGTTTCTTTGCTGTGTTGTATGGTATTGATGCAGCAGCTGTTGGACCTATAATATTACCTTGAGGAACTATGGGCTGTTGTGGTGCAGTGGTAGTGTCCCTGCCTCTGAGCTAGACCTCGTTTTAAGTCCCACCAGCTTCACAGATGTGTAATGAAATCTCTGAACAGGTTGATTAGAAAACATCTTTCAGTGATGATCTGGTACTGAGATAACTGCTTCCAACAATCACAATCACTTTAATTTGTGCTTTAGCCAGTGGAAAGTTTTTCTCCTGATTCCCAATGACTCCAGTTTTAGGAATCAAAGTGAAAAATCCTTTTGGAAGGCACTCATCTATGGATACTGCAAGGGGCTGTAATGACCTGTGCATCCAAATAACTCAGATGAAAAATGACTATTTGACTGCCTCTGAAGAACAGAGGGAGGAAACAATAAAAATAAAATAGTCAAAAGAATTTTTAGAATTCAAATTACTCACATTACTTCTTTGCTGTAAATGGTTCAGTGTACTTGCAATTACTGTTTTACTCAATAGCAGTGAGTGATGAAAGTCTGATTTTAACTCGGCTTATTCAAGGAGTTTACATTACAGAATGTTATTGACACATACAATCTGATCTAATTCTCAAGCTGTTAGGAAATCAGGAGCTTTAGCTCATTAATAATCCAAGAAGTGAACAACTTACTTGTGTTCCTTACTTTTGGGTACCATAATTGGTTCACAAATCTGATCAGTAATAATGAATATTTCAAATTGTGAAATATTTACAACTACTGAGGCAGTGTAAACTCTAAATTCACCATTACAGAACGCAAGTAAATTTCTAAAGAAACAAAGAATAAAGATTCTGAATGTACCAGAATTTGAACCTTAGGAAAAACAACTGCATTATTCACATGAACCATAGTATAAATTAAATAAAGAAATTTTTAGGGAAGTTCCATCTTGGAAACAGATAGGAACTTTATTGCTGTTGATTCTTATTTAGCTATGTTTCCCTTCAATTTTGCACATATACGAAAAATGAACATTAACCTTCAGCTCCACAGCAAAGAAACATACCATTCCCAGACTCTGAGGCTCTTGTCATCAGAAGTGCTTACAAATCGCCTGTTTTCATCCACAAATGTGATTGTGTTCACAGCTCCTAGGTGTCTGTCATACTCCTGAACAATCTCTCCAGATCGAATATCCCACTGTAGAAAGAAAACATTTTCTTGATGTTGGTTATTTTAAGTTAAGAGAAGCAAAGCAACTAACTGTTTTTCACAATAAATACTATAATCTTCAGGAGGATTGTAATCGGTTTATAAAGAAACACCAACTTCCCTCCAAAGAAATTTGATTTCATTTTCATGTAATTACTGTCACACACTTCAGACATTTGCTTTGGTTAAAAGTGAAGCATGCACTTTTTCTTAAAGGATTAACTAATTCATGAAAAGATTTGATCAAATAATGATTCAGCACAAGTGCTCTAATGTCCTCTGTAATAGGATTATCCTTTTAGTGAATAATTTCATATTCATTATCCATTGAAGATGAGGTCTGATGAACCAAAATTCTTTTCCTATAAATATCTACTTTCATTTGTGGCAATTCAAAGTTAAGGTCATTTAAAGTACAATAACCTTTACTGAATTTTGAAAGCTCTAAAATGTCCCTGAGAAACTTTAGCTATTCTCTGAAAACAGTGAACGACAGAAAGAAGACAAGCGATGCTTCTGATTGCCCTATCATCACACCTCTCCACCTCTCTACTGAAACTTTCTGGCCTGCCGAATCCAAATTGCTCTCCTTTGCTGTGGTTTTGTGCTACAGAATTCTCACTTGACACAACTCTTAGTCTATAAATTGAGCTGTTTGGACAAATAACTGACAGAATTAAAACATTTAAAGCAGAATACAGAAACCCAGGCTTCCAGGTTTCCTGTCCTTAGAGTATCACTCCGTACCCCGCTGCCCTGCAGTACATAGCCCCAAGCTGAAATTCAGGCCAAAATCTTGTTTGCAATTACTGCAATAAAAGTATTTAAATGCTGAGCACCATTCTACAAATCTCCCACAGCAATGTTAGCCTCTAAATTGTCTTACAATTGTTCATTTAGACAAATTTCAAGGGACAAAACAGGTTAAGAACAGATCTATTTTGGTAACTAATCAATCATAATAATATTCCTATACTTAGATTATTCATAAGCTATTACAAAAAGACCCCACCTCATTGAGCAGAGTCTAGGGTTTAAGGCTCATCGGCAGCAGTGCAATAGAACTTTCAATGAACAACACTCAGTTTAAATTTTCTTGATCTTATGTAACAATTTTTCCGAAAGAGTGGACTAATTCCAGCAAGACTCTGGCACAGTTTTTAAATTATCCCGTGGCTCTATAAACATCTGTACCTACTTACTTGGTTAAATATCAGTGCAGAATAATTAATTAGTTGAGAATTCCTTTCTTAATCACTGGGTATGTGTTTTTCCTTACTGCTTAAGGTCACGGTCTAATAGAAATTGAATACTCTAATTACATTTTATCTAGTCCAGTCACACTGAACTACAGAATTTCACTAACTCATTCCAGAAAGTAAAAATACACACACAAATTGAACCCCATTAAACTCAACACAATTTTTAGAGACATTTCTGTGACTGCATTCAGCCCCATGCACAACTGGTTTGTTGTTTGCCAAATTAAATGAATTGCTGGCATAATTCTCAAAAAGAAAACATTTTTCTTACTCTTAGTCCTCATAGTTCCCAGATTCATTGCCATGTCATGAAAACAAAAACACGTTCCATCGTAATTAGCAGAGTGAGTTAACATGAAGCTTTAAACACCCAGTAAAACATTAGGCAAAAGAATAGGAAACTAGATGGTGAAAAGTGCAGTACTGCCACATGGAGGCAATAACCAAAGCCCTGTACTGTTACCTATTTTCAATTACTAAGCCAAAAATGGACTGGATTGCAAAATGAAAAACTAAAGGGCATATTTTGAAACAACAGATGGTAAAATGACTAAAGTATCCACAAGTACCTTTTATGCAAACCTGACAGTGTGAACTATGAACTCTCCAGTAGCATGGAACCCACCCACACAGCCTGTGCACTCAATCACAATATCTTAATCAACTAAAGAATAGCAGAAATGAAGCATAAATTTCTGGAAGAGTGCATCGCTGCAACACAGCTGTTACTGCATACAAGAAACAATGAATGTTACATATGCACTGGTATACTACATACAGAAATATTGGAGGTGAGAAACTGGACTTGATACAGAGTATTTTTTGGGTATCATGAATAAGGCCAAAATTGAATCATAAATACACTTGGAACATCTGACTTCTCCACAATTTTACAAAATTTTTCTGCTTTCAAATTTGTCTCCAGTTGCAGATGTCTGGAGGGATTCATGTGATAGTTGCTGAATAATTTTTTTCTTGCTCTGGGCGCGCGCGCGTGTGGTGCGCACACGCACTTGTTAGAAGTTTTAAAAAGTCCACTGTCTAAGTTACATAAATTATAAATCCTGTCCTTTAACCATACTTATTTAAGTTATTGATTACCTATTCAATTGGTCTACTTTAGTATTGGTTAAAAACAATTTGATTTCAATAAATAATTATTTTCTTATTAGTGAGAAAACCTGGTGTGCGTAGTTTATATAATTGATTTAGATAGTTATGTAGAATTGGTTAATTTGGTGGAGTAATCAAATTTTCACATTTCTAATGTATTCGGAACAGTGGAGTTTGATTTACAGTGCACTACCCGTGGTGAGTTGTGACAAGTATTAAAAATCAGAGAGCACAGGATCAGGGAATCTGGACGTGAGTGAAAGAATTAGATATGAAGATATTGATATGTCCAATTGTTTTAGTGCTAAAGCTGGTCACAACAATGGCCATCTCAATAATGGACAGTATTATTTCCCCCCAGAGGTGGTTTAGACCATTTAGTCTCGTCTTTACTGCTCTGGTTTGCTTCTGCTATCGTCGGTTAGGTATTCCAGAAGAAAGAATGAAATGACTTTTTGGGCACAGTTTGGCTAATGTAGCTATCACAGTCAAGATTAGAGTGGTGCTGGAAATGCCCAGCAGGTCAGGCAGCATCCAAGGAGCAGGAAATAGATGTTTCGGGCAAAAGCTCTTCATAGGAATGAGCTTCATCATTCCTGATGAAGGGCTTTTGCCCGAAACGTCAATTTTCCTGCTCCTCGGATGCTGCCTGACCTGCTGTGCTTTTCCAGCACCACTCTAATCTTGACTCTGATCTCCAACATTTGCAGTACCCACTTCTACCCTGATGTAGCTATCATGTTTGATTAGCTGGCAGTCAATAAAACTTGAGATATGACTAAAAAGAGACAACATTTAAGCTTTTCATCATGCATTCCTCGGGACTGGGACACACAAAAAAACTTATAGAGAACAACAATTTACACAGGTGTTGTTTGGGATAGACTGCAGCAAGAACTGTTAATTGTCAATCTTAGCTGATGAAATTCAGACCAGCCAGGCAGAGCAATGCCAAGGGAAATGCAACAGGGATAGCTGTCACAACAACATTTCCTATCGAAAAAGGCACAACGAATGCACATATTCCTTTTGTCTACAAATAACGGTGCAGACTATGTGCAGCTTCAAGCATGTAAAAATAAAACACTGACTCAAGCAATAACCTTAAACTGTCTTCAGTGTAATTCTTAGCACAATCAGGATTGCTTGGTAAACGCTATCCAAAACCATATCTAATGTTAGATGCAGTGTTCTAAAATTTATAATGCTGGGCTAGTCAAATACTGTCGGTATGCTACCCTCCATAGACCATTAAAAGAATATGGCTGTTTGATACACTCTGCCAGTTGCTAGGTCTATATACCTAGCATTACACTGGCACTGAAAATGTTCATTTTATTCATTCATGGGATGTAGACATTGCTGACTGTGCCAGGATGTATTGCCAATCACTGGTTGGTCTTCAGAAGGTGTGAAGGCCTAACAAGTGTCTTATATTAATTCAACATCACCTCCTTGCTTTGGGAGTATTCCATCACACTCCTTGAAACTTGCAGGTGGTAGATCTTGTTGTGCAGTGACATTTTCAAAGTTCATAAATGACACAAGCTTGGTAGAATTTTAAACAGTGAGGTGGATAATGTGGAACACCAAAAGGACATTAGCAAGTTGGTGGAATGGGCAGATGAGGGTCAATGTAGGTAAGTGCAAGAAGATGCACTTCAGTCAGAAGAATATTGAAAGGCAAAACAAAAAAGGGGTACAATTCTAAACAGGGTGCAGGAACAGAGGGATCTGGATTATCTGTATAGTTATTTTTGAGTCATACAGCATAGAAACAGACCCTTCAGCCCCCCCACCCATGTCAATACAGACAAACAAACACCAAACTACCCTGATCCCATTTACCTGCACTTGGTCCATAGCCTACTATATCCTGGCACAATAAATGCTTATCCAGATGCTTCTTAAAAGATATGAGTGCACCTGCCTCCATCATCCTTTCTGAGAGGTAGGTGTTCCACATTTCTACCATTCTCTGGGTGATTTTTAAAAAAATCAGATCTCATCTATATCACTTATTCCTCACCTTAAACTGGTGTCCTCTCATGAGATTTTAGACACATCTCTCATGGGGAAAAAATTCTGACAATCTGCGCTGTCTATACCTCTTATAATTCTGTACACCTTAGTCCAACCTCCTCTGTTTCAAGGAAAACAAACCCAGCCCATTGTAAATCTCCTCTACACCATCTCCAGTGTAATCATTTCTTTCCGATAGTGTGGTGTCAAGAACTGCAGATATTATTCCATCTGCAGCTTAACCAATGTTTTATAAAGTTGCAACAAGATTTCCCTGCTGAAGAAGGGTTCTTCCCATTCTGAAGGAGGATCACTGGACCAGAAACTTTAACACGGATTTCTCTCCACAGACACTACTAGACCAATTGGGTTTTTCCAGCAATTTTGGTTTTTGTTTGACTTCCAGCATTCACAGTTTTTTTGGAGTATTTTAAATTTCCTACACCTATATTCTAAGCTGCAGCTTATGAAAGCAAGCATCCCATATGCCTTCTTCATCATTGTCTACCTGTGCTGGCACTTTAGGGGTCTATGGACCTGTAAACCGAGGTCCCTTTGTTCCTCAGTATTCCCAAGGGAACGGCCATAGATTCTTCCCTTATTAGGTCTCCCAAAATGCATCATCTCCCATTTATCAGATCAAATTCCATGTGCTATTGCTCTGCCAAATTTACCAGTTGATCAATATCAGACTATAGTGTCATAGAGCACGGAAAAAGACCCTTCAGTCCAAATAGTCCCGTTGACCATTTTCTCAAACCAACAAATCTTATTTGCCTGAGTTTGGCCTATATCTCTCCAAACATTTCCTATTCAAGTACTTATCCAAATTTTGAGAAGATTTGCAGCTCAGGTTGAGCTTCTGGATGTACGCTTACTTGCTAAACTGGAAGGTTCATTTTCAGATGTTTTGTCACCATACTAGGTAACATCTTCAGTGATCCTCTAAAGACTGTACTTTATCTGCATCCACCACATCCTCCAGCAGTTCATTCCGCAAAATAAAAAATTGCCCCTCACATCCTTTTAAAATCTTTCTCCTCTCATCTTAAAAATATGCCCATTACTTTTGAACTCCACCACCCTAAGGAAAAACCCTTGCTGTTCACTTCATCTATGCCCCTCATGATTTTATAAACCTCTATAAAGGTCATCTAAGTCCCAGCCTATATTTATAACTCAAACCCTCCATTCATTGGCAACATTTTGGTAAATTTTCTCTGAATCCACTCCAGTTTAATAATATCCTTCTTACAACCAGGACAACCAGAACTATACACAGTATTCCAGAAGAGGCTTCACTAACATCCTGCATAACCTCAACATGACGTTCCAACTCCTATATTCAATGGTCTAAGCAATGAAGGCAAGCATGCTAAAAACCTTCCTAAACACCCTGTAGCCTGAGACCATACTCCTCACTATCACGAACACCAATTTTGTTGTCATCTGCAAACTTACTAATTATACCTTCTCCATTCACATCCAAGTCCTTAATATACGTAACAAGCAAAGGTCCCAGCACCGAATCCTGTGCTACACTGCTGGTCACAGGCTTCCAATTACAAAAACAATCCTTCACCATCACCCTCTGCCTCCTATATGCAAGCCAAGTTTGGATCCAGTTTGCCAACTTGCCTCTCATGGGCCTATTAACCTTTACACCAGCCTCCATGAGGGACCTTGTCAAAAGGATATAATGAAGTCCATGTAATCCACATCAACTCCACAACCTCATCAATATACTTATTCACCTTTCCAAAAAACCTCCATTAAATTAGGCAGTGATCTCCCACTAACAAATCCATGCTGACATATCCCTGATCAATCCCTGCCTTTCCAAGTGTTGATTAATTTTGTCCCTAAAAATTGTTTCCAATGATTTCCCCACTAACATTAGACTAACTGGTCAGTAATTATCCCTGCTGTCCTTCTTGAACAAAGTATCTCTGCCAGGGCCCTAGCTGTCTCCTCACTTGCCTCCTTTGGCAGCCTGGGACACATCTAAACAGAACCTGGGGACTTATGTACCTTTATTCCTGCTAAAATATCTAATACATCCTCCTTACTAATCTTAATATGTTTCAGAAACTTACCACCCCAACTGAAAATCCCTTGTTACAATGAATATGTGTGAGAAATATTCATTTAAGTTCTCACTCTCATTCTCTGACTCCATGCACAACTTGCTCCTTTGGTCTCTAATAGGCCCCACTCTTTCCCTGGTAATCCTCTTACTTTTATCATACTTACAAAATGTTTACACCTTGGAGTTGTCCTTAAACCTATCTGCTAAAGATATCTCGTGGCCCATCTTTGCCCTCCTGATTTCTTTCTTTAAGCAACCCCTACACTCTCTATACTTCCGAAGGGCATCACTGTTTTTAAAGTGCTGTAGCTAATATATTCTTCCATTTATTTTTGTAAAATTTTGGAAATTCCTTGACATCCAGGGTTCCATTGACGTGCGGCCCTTGCCCTTCACTCTTAAAGAAACAAGCTGGCCCTGAATTCTCACAACACTACTTTTAAGAGACCCCCACTATCCAAATATACATTCACCTTCGAGAAACTGTTCCCATTCAATTTTTGCCAGATCCTGACTGTTGGGAAGCTTGTAGTCTAATTCCAGCAAAGTAACTGACCCTTTTTTATTTCTATGTTCTACCCAGATGGCTTCATTTGAAGACCCTTCTGGCTTATCCATCCTCATTCTGTAGTGGTGGGTTTCCTTTATCAATAATGCAATGCTCCCACTCTCTTATATCCCCACCATGTGCCTGAAATGTTTACACCTTGGAATGCTGAGCTGTCAGATCCACCCTTCCTTCAACATATTTCAGTGATTGCAATAATTTCATATTCCCATGTGCTGATCAACACTGAAAGTTCATCACCTGACCAAGTAAGTTCCTTGCACTAAAATAGAAAGAATCTAACATTCTGGACCCCTCATGAGTTATACCGTGACTATGTCTTCTCCGCCTACTGGACTGCACTAACATTCATTCTACATCTTATTGGATTTTGTTCTCGGCTTTACATCAATTTTTTGCCCCATCTCCCAGCCAAATTAATTTAAAACCTCCCCATTTATTCACACATTTCATTGAAGGTCAGGACAGGTAGAAAGAATAGTTAGTAAAGCATCCCGTGTCCTTGGCTTTAATAATAGGTGCATAGAGTACAAGAGAAGGAGATGATGTCAAAGTTGCATTCAGACCTCAGCTGCGATATTGAGTACAGTTGTGGGCACCACATTATAGGAAGGATGGAGACATTGCAGAAGTGGTTTACAAGAATGATTCCAGAAATGAGAAACTGCATAATGAGGGTAGATTAAAGAAGTTGGAACCGTTCTTCTTAGGAGATAAGGAAGTCAAGAGAAGTTCTGATCGAGGTTTTCAAAGTTATGAGTGGATAAACAGATAGGGAGAAGGTGTTCTCACTTGTAAAAGAAATAAGAACAAGATGGTACAGATTTAAAGTTCCGTATAAAAGAAGCAAGGGTGATAGGAGCAAGGATATCGAATGCACTGCCTGGAAATGGGGTGGGGGCAATTTCAATTGAGAAATTCAAGATGGCACTGGATGATTATTTGGATAGAAATAGTGTGCAAGGGTATGAGGAAAAGTAGGAAATTAGCGCTAGGTAATAATGTTCAACTGAACGTAAGAACTAGGATCAGGAATAGGCAATACAGCTCCTTGAGCCTGCTCCATCAATCAATTCAAGCTTGGCTAATCTCATCTTCACCTCAATTCTACTTCAACCTATTACGAATTAATAATTTGTCTAAATCCTCCTTAAATTTATTCACTGTTCCAGTCTGCCTCTCGCTGCACTAATTTAACTCGCCGGTCTGCCTCTCTCCATGCTATTTCTCACTCTGAGGCTGCCTTCCCTTCCCCCGCTGATGAGCTGAGCGGCCTCCATCTGCACCTTCTAACAATTCTCATGACTGCGTGACCGATCATAGGTAGAAAACAGCTGAGCTCCTGCTGCAGGATTCCTAGCCTCTGAGCAGCTCTTGTAACTATGATGGTCAGATTCTCTCTTGTTGGACATGGTCACTGCCCGGCACTTGTGTGGCACGAATATCACTTAGTCACCAGTTAGTCCAAACTGAGACATTGTTCAGGTTTTGATTCATTTGGCCGTGGACAGCTTCAGTTCCTGAGGAATTACAAATGGTGTTGAATATTGTGCCATTATCAGGGAACATCCTGACTTCTAACCTAATGCTGAAGATGGTTGGGCCTCGGACACAAGCCTGAGGAACTCCTGCAGAGGTGATTCTGACCTCCACAATTATCTTCCTTTGTGCCTGGTATGACTCCAACCAGTGTCTAGTTTTACCCTCCATTCCCCTTGAGTTGGGTGTTCCTAGGGATCCTTGATGCCACACTTGATTAGATGTCATATTACTCATTTGTGGTGTGAGATAATTTTATTTTAGGTTGACAGTTAACATCCTGTTAGTCGAAAATACCATTCTTATGCTTGTTAAAAAGTAGAAGTGTGAGACAGCTAGTATCAGACACCACCTTTTCAGGGGAATTGGGGGTAGACTGAGCACCTTTCAGGGTCAAAAGATGGTTTGCTTTAACGACATGTTTTACGTCACTGAAATTCTTGCAGCAGTGCATTCCAGTCCTTGGGGCTTTGCTCCTGGTACTGCTAACCTTCTTTTGACCTTTCCTGCTGTGGTTACAGGACATGTTTACTCTTCTTAAATCTTAATCATAAGACTGTACCTCCAGTATACCTTGGAGCTCACGGTCTTCCCTGTGAAGCCATTCCTCCTTTTTCCCCTGATCAGATTTTCCACAATCACAACTCCCACAAAGGAAATACTTACCAAACCGATTGCTGGGATGGCAGTTTTTTTGCATGAGGGGAGATTGGGACACTGGTCTGTATTTTACTTTTAATATTGTTATTTGCTTTGTGCACCGCTTCCTAGGCCAGCATTTGTTGCTTTTCCTTAACTACCCTTTAGTGGCTTGGTATACCATATCTGAGGTTAAGAGTCAACCACTTGTGGTGAGTCTGCAGTCACAATGAGATCAGACCACGTAAGGAAGACAGATTATTTTTTCCTAAAAGGACACCAATGGCTACAAGGGATTTTTCAGATTTAAATTTGAATAACACATCTGTCATAATGCTATTTGAATCCTTCTCCCTGGAGCATCATCCTGGGTCTCTGGATTACTAGTCCAGTGATATTAACACTATGTCACTACCTTCGCATGATTCACAGGAATTTAGAAGAATGAGATCTCATTGAGGTAAATAAAATGATGACAGAGCTGGATAGACTGGTTACAGTGATGATGGTTCCTCTGGCTGATGGAATGTGGTTCCAAAACAAAAACAGAAGGGTGATGATCTCAGGATACATAGCAGGTCATTTCGAACTGAGATGAGGAGAAATTTCTTCACACAGAGGGTGGTGAACATTTGGAATTCGCCACCACAGAAGGCTATGGAAGCAAAGTTGCTGAATATATTTAACAAAGAAACAGTTTTCCGAGACTCAAGTTGTCAATGGTAGAGGGTGACAGCGAGGATGGCATTGAGATAGAAGCTCAGCCACAATTATGCTGTTTGGCAGAGTGGGATCAATGGACTACAGTTGCTCCCACATTTTACATTTCGGTTTCCAAACGTCTGAAAAAATCTATGGACATTAAAGTGTTATTGAAACACAAACAGGGAAAATATTTAATTGTAGATATTTTTCAATCAACCTGTTCAGAGATGTTATTACACTCTGGAGCAGATGGGACTTGAATCCAGGACTCTTGGCTCAGAGATAGGATCACTACCACTACTTTTCAAAATTTGAGCAGGCAACGAGAAGCCATTAATTCAACAGAAGGTAAAACAAGAATGGAACACAAATTGCAAATCTCACCTGGACAATTTTCTTGTCTGACATACCAGCCACAAAGAGATGCTGCTTCTCTTCATCGGGATTGAACTTGACACAGTATGGAACTTTTCTATTAGAAAACTTAGCTGTACATTTCCCTGATGACAAAGATACAATATAAAAAGGACAAGTAGTTAAAGCTTAAAACATTGCACAGCATTGCAAACTGAAGAACAATATTTTCCAGCGATATTGCTGGATAATTAATCACACAATGAGTATGTACATGAATGCAATCTTTTACTTAGCTATCACTACAGAAAAATCACTGAGCACTGTGATGGGGGTGGGTTGAGAGAGTGGGAGGGGAACTTAATGCTGCACTTACAAAACTAGGAGCAGGAGCATGATTTAGCTGTTTCAGCCAAATGGCCTACTCCTGATGTCAGCATTTACTGATGTTGGTGAAGAAGGAACAACATAAAATCTATGGGGAACCAATGGCCTAATGGCATTAGCTCTGGATTATTAATCCAGTAGACCCAGATAATGTTCTGGAATCCTGGGTTCGAATTCTGCCAGAATTCGATCAGATTGTGGAATTTGAATTCAATAAACAAATACAATCTGGAATTAGGAGTGCAATGATAACCATGAAACCATTGTCGATTGTCAGGAAAGAAAACCATCACATTCACTAATGTCCTTTAGGAAAGGGAACAGTAATCCTTACCTGGTCTGACCTACATGCAACTCTAAACCACAGCAATACGGTTGACCCTTAACAATTAGAGACGGACAGTAAATGCTGGCCCAACCAGCGACAACACAGCCCAAGTATCAATAAAAAAACTAAAAAGATTAATTTAATATTTTCATAGAATTCTTCGAAATAAAATTAAAACATTTGTAGGCAATGTACTGTGGATCAAAGAGGAGGTTATTTCAATATACAACTGTCTGGATAAGTAGTCCGTCAACACAAATAATTATGATGAATATGACCAAAAGTTATTCAACTCTGATCTCCAAAAGTATGTTTCTGAGCAGATAATCAAAGACCTCCACTCAAAATCCTGAAAACATGTTCAAATTCCATTATTGCAGAGTGAGAAGTTGAATTCAGTTACAAAGTTTTTGTTTTGTGAACATGTTTTATATCAATTAATGTAACCATGAAGTGTGAAGTAACCAATTCACTACTTAAGTGCCTTAAATGGCAGCATGGAAAGTCAAGTTAGCTTCTTCCCACCAAGAATTTAATTTCAGTGGTGGCAGGAAGGGGTTGGTAGCTTCTCTGATGTCAAACCACCAGATTATCTTCCCCACTCATCATATTCTTGGGAGGGGAAGATCATGGTTTTATGAATTTTTTTTAAAGCTCAATTTGACGTGGACTGAACAGGTTGATTTTTATCAGGCAATGGAGGGAAATTTGGTAGTATGAGGTGTAAGGAAAGTTACAAAAAATGTTCGGCAGGAAGCAAATTAATGAAGCAATTATTAACAGAGATTTTCTGAGGGCAATGAAATTTTACCAACAGTATCCAGGATCCATGAAGTAAGCAATTGCATAATGGGAGATCAAGTGCCTTGGAAATAACACGCAATGTGCAAGTAAAATGGAAATCAGCAAACCCAAGGTGACCCACAGGCAGAGATTTGCAATTACAAATTATTTCCTGGGAATGGACTTCAAGGACAGTGAAAGAAATGGGCTGAAAATGTGTTGCTGGAAAAGCGCAGAAGGTCAGGCAGCATCCAGGGAACAGGAGAATCGACGTTTCGGGCATAAGCCCTTCTTCAGGAACCATTTCAGTGAAAGAAATGGGGCTTCCTTCTTCTGTATTGTGCCTCCATTTCCTCTTGCCTGCTCTACTGCAGAAGCATTTGCTTTTTCACTTTTGCCTTTTCAATTACACAAACCAAGTAGCCCTCCTCTCTTTGCAACCCACCCAAAGGTTCTATTTGGAAAAAATTAAAATATGCCTTCTTATTGGATGCCATCTGGAAGTTTATACGGGCAGTCGCACTACTGCAGCAATTTTATGACTTGGAAATAGTCCCAACATCCAGAATATCCTAGGTTGGAACTTTCCTCTCCCTGGACTGGTGTCTGTAATGGGAAGATAGATGGGAAAATACTGTTTGGAGAGAATGAAAGAAAAACGGAAATCTCAACGATGAAAAATGCTTTGCAATTTTCCCCTTAAGTCATGCATCTGTAGAATCTCACCATTGAGTGATGACTAATTTATTCCCATGTATTTGCATACTATTAGCATTCCTATTCACCTTATTTACATACCATTTCCAAATTCTTCTCATTCCCTGAGAAACTAGATGGCACAAATTCCTGGCTTGTACCTTGCTCTCCTAATGCGGGTCCCATAATGCGATAGTAACTAGGTGGAGGGGCGGGCCATACAGCTCTCTGGCCTGCTCTGCCATTCATTTTGATCATGGCTGACCCTCTGTCTCAATGCCATATTGCCACTTTCTCCCCACACCTCTTGAAGACTAAATCTAAAATGCATCTTTCTTGAATATATTCAGTGACTTAGCCTCCACAGTCTCCTGTGGCAGAGAATTCCACAGGTTCACTGCCCTTTGAGCAGAAAAAAATTCCGCATTTCTGTCCTAAATGGTCTAGCCCATATGCGGAAAATGTGTCCCCTGGATCTAGACTTCCCAAAAAGACAAAACATCCTCCCTCCATCTAATCTGTTCAGCCTGTTAGAACTTTATAGGTTTTAATCAAAACTTGTCTTGTCCTTCAAAACTCTGAGTACTGGCCCAGTCAAACCAATCCTAAAGTCATAGCACAGTTCTGTCATCCCCGGTATCAGCTGAGTGAACCTCCACTGCACTTCTTCCATGGCAAGTCTATCCTCCCTCAGGTAGGGTGACCAAAATGGCAGACAAACTCCAGGTGTGATCTCACCAAGGTTCTATAATAACTGCAGCAAGGCATCCTTACTTCTGAACTTAAATCCTCTTGCAATGAACATAGTATTTGCAGTCCTGGCCATCACCATTCTTCAAAATCATCTCCACGCTTGCTCTCGAGCCACTATACTCCTTGACCACTCATCCATGCCGACCAGATATCCTTACTTAACCCAGTCTCATTTGCTAGTAATTGGCCTATATCCCTCTAAAAGCAAAAGTGAGGACTGCAGATGCTGGAAACCAGAGTCTATATTAGAGTGGTTCTGGAAAAGCACAGCAGGTCAGGCAGCATTTGAGGAGCAGGAAAATCGACGTTTCGGGCAAAAGCCCTTCATCAGGAATGAAAGCAGGGAGCCTCCGGGATGGAGAGATAAATGGGAGGGGATGGGGCTGGGGAGAAGTTAGCGAAGAGTGGGGTGGGGTCCGTTTAAAGATGGCGGAAATGTCATCGGATGATATGGTTTATGCAAAGTTTGATAGGGGTCCTCACCACCAGGGATATATTTCCCTCCCCAACCCTTTCCGCTTTCCGCAAAGACCGTTCCCTCCATAACTACCTGGTCAGGTCCACGCCTCCTACAACCCACCCTCCCCGCCTAGCACCTTCCCCTGCCACCACAGGAATTGCAAAACCTGCGCCCACACCTCACCCCTCACCTCCATCTAAGGCCCCATCAAAGTTTCACCTGCATATCCACCAATGTCATTTATTGTATCCGTTGCTCCCGATGTGGTCTCCTTTACATTGGGGAGACTGGTCACCTTCTCGCTTTAGGGAGACACCCACCTCCCCGTGGCCAAACATTTCAATTTCCCCTCCCACTCTGCCGAGGATATGCAGGTCCTGGGCCTTCTCCACCGGCACTCCCTCACCACCCAACGCCTCGGAACACTTCAACCCCAGGGCATCAATGTGGACTTCACCAGTTTCTTCATTTCCCCTCCCCCAACCTTAGCACAGTTCCAACCTTCCAGCTCAGCACTGTCCTCATGACCTGTCCTACCTGCCAACCTTCCTTCCCACCTATCCACTCCATCCTCCCCTCTGACCTATCACCTCCATCCCCATCTCCAACCACCAATTGTACTCTTGGCTACCTTCTCCCCAGCCCCACCTCCCTTCCATTTATTTCTCCACCCTGGAGGCTCCCTGCCTTCATTCTTTATGAAGGAATTCTGCCCGAAACGTCGATTTTTCTGCTCCTTGGATGCTGCCTGACCTGCTGTGCCTTTCCAGCACTACTCTAATCTATATCCCTCTAAACCCTTCCTTTCCATATAATTATCCAGATGGCTTTTAAATGTAATTGTACCAGACTCCACCACCTCCTCTGGCCGCTCATTCCATACATGCACCACCCTCTGCATGAAAAAGTTTCCCCAAGATCCCTTTTAAGTTTTTCCCCTCTCACCCTAAACCTATGCCCTCTAGTTCCGGACTCCCCACCCCAGGGAAAAGACCTTGTCTATTTATCCTATCCATACCCCTCATTGATTTTATAAACCTCTATAAGGTCACTCCTCAACTCCAATGCTCCAGGGAAAACAGCCCCATCCTATTCAACCTCTCCCTGCAGCTCAAATCCTCCTACCCTGGCAACATCCTTGCAAATCTTTTATGAACCCTTTCAAGTTTCACAACATCCTTCCGATAGGAGGAAGACCAGGATTGCACACAATATTTCAAAAGTGGATTAACCAATGCCCTGTAAAGATGCAACATGACCTCCCAACTCCTAAACTCAAAGCGCTGTCCAATAAAGGAAAGCATACCAAATGCCTTCTTCACTATCCTCTCTACCTGCGATTCTACTTTCAAGGAGCTATGAACCTGTACTCCAAGGTCTCTTGGCATTGCAACACTCCACAGAATCTTGTCTTTGTGTATAAGTTCTGCTCTGATTTGCTTTTCCAAAATGCATCACCTCACATTTATCTAGATTAAACTCCATCTGCCACTCCTCAGCCCATTGGCCCATCTTATCAAGATCCCACTGTACTCTGAGGTAACCTTCTTCGCCATCCACTATACTATGTCATCTGCAAACTTACTAACTATACTTCTTATATTCACATCTAAATCATTTATATATATGGCGAAAAGCAGTGGACTCAGTACCAATCCTTGTAGCACACCAATAGTCACAGGCCTCCAGTCTGAAAAGCAACCCTTTACCACCACCCTCTGTCGTCTACCTTTGAGCCAGTTCTGTACCCAAATGGCTAGTTCTTCCTGTATTCCATGAGATCTAACCTTGCAAACCAGTCTACCATGAGGAACCTTGGTACATGATTTACTGAAGTCCACATAGATCACGTCCATCACTCTGCCCTCATCAGTCCTCTTCGTTACTTCTTCAAAACACTCAATCAAGTTTATGAGACATGATTTCCCATGCACAAAGCTATATTGACCATCCCTAATCAGTCCTTGTCTTTCCAAGTGCATGTAAATCCTGTCCCTCAGGATTCCTTCCAACAACTTGCCCACCACCAATGTCAGGCTCACCAATATTCACTGTGTACAGAGACAGCTAAGTTCTCTTGAAATGCTTGTACATCAAGTTGACAGCATTGAACCTATACTTCTTTCAGCAAACCATTGTGCTATGACAGAGAGTGGACATGTGAACTGTTTATTGTATACTTCCCAGCCCTGAACATCACTGATTCCATAGCAGATTCACAAGGCGGGTGCAAGTGTGGAATGATGTGCATAGTACACACTGTGCTTAGCCTCAGTGTCGTCCACATTAAAGTGCTCGCCTTGACTGCAATCAACTA
Organism: Chiloscyllium plagiosum; assembly: GCF_037043375.1. Classification (NCBI taxonomy): domain Eukaryota; kingdom Metazoa; phylum Chordata; class Chondrichthyes; order Orectolobiformes; family Hemiscylliidae; genus Chiloscyllium; species Chiloscyllium plagiosum. Next base: position 121,640,583 of record NW_028270141.1, on the reverse strand, counting down.
CACTGCACTTCATGGATCCCTGATCACTGAGCCTATCTGCAGTGAAGCAGCTGGTTACTTGTGAGACATGAACAATTCTTGGCCATTGCAATGTCTGAAAAGGATGCTCATTTCTCACATGAATGAGATTTAATCACCTACAGCAACACTGTTAGTGACAGACACCCAAGACTTTCTTCATGGAATAGCTACAGTGTTTTGACACATGTGCTCACCAGATTATGCTCCTCATTCCTGATGAAGGGCTTATGCCTGAAACACTGATTCTCCTGCTTCTCAGACACTGCCTATCCTGCGGTGCTTTTCCAGCACCACACTCTCGATTCTGATCTCCAACATCTGCAGTCCTCACCTTCTCCCTCTGAGATTGTGCTCCCAAGCCTAATCTAGATGGAGTACCATTGAAGTACAAGTTTCTGAGCAGGTGGAGAATGCAGGTGAAAGATTTACCATTATGCCCTCAGAGGGTTCAGTGGCTTCCTCCTCACAGGTGGAGATGCAGCTGAGAGTCTCTGGAGCTGGCTTTATCTGACTGAAGGTTCATTGGGTGCCATCAGCACCTGCGTAACAGGCAAGGGAATCAGCTAAGAGGAATAAAAGCTTATGGAGATTATGAGGGATCTGTTCGCCGAACAGAACCACAACAACGAGCACCCGAGCTACAAATCTTCGCACAAACTTTGAAGATTAAGAGGGAGTCAGCACTGGTGGTTTCGGGAGTGCAGCACAGCGTCGTGACACTTATTGGGTTAGTTGGCCAATGAGGTCTCCCTTTCCTCCACTGAACAATTGTGACCTTTTCCAGCTAATTTGAGAATGTTTAATGAAGGCATCAATGAAGTATTTTTGAAGTGCAGTCACTGTCACAATGTAAGAAATGCAGCAGTGAATCTGTATGCAGAAAACAGCCTGAAAGAACAATGTGATAATGATCAAATAAACTGTTCTTGTGACGTTGATTGAGAGATAAGTATTAGCCAAAACATTGAGGATAACAAGCTCACTGGTCCTCGCGATACAGCCAGAGAGGGCAAAGGCCTCGGTTTACTGTCCCACCTGAACAATGATGCTGCTTCACTCAGCAAAGCTGTGGACAGCTGACCTTAATTTGCCTGCTTCAGAGGGAAATGATCACAAAACTCTGCCTCAGAGGCAAGATCACTACACATGGAGCCATGGCTGAATCTTATACAATTATCACACATTGCAAACTTCATAGATAATTGGAACACTTCAAACAACACAACAGTGTGTTTTTACTCACCTGTCTCGGTGTCCCAAAGTTTAAGGTATCGGTCGTAGGCAGCACTAAGGAACTGGGTGCCATCATTGCTAAAGCATACATCTCGCACAGCTTTACTATGGCCTTAAAGAGAAGTAAGGAGAAAAAAGGGGATACTGGGGATATCAATGGCTAAGAGTTTTTTTTTGGCAAAATTCACAAAACATCATCTTTGTCGGCTGTGACTGTAGAACTATACAAAGTCTGCTAATCTCACTAACACAGACTCCTAATTTTCTTGAAAAGGAGCTACTTTAAAAAAAACCTTTAACTTCAAACATTTATTCAATGCACATTTAATGTTTCATTCACTGACAAATGATTTGAATTACTATGCCAGCTTTTAAATAATTCAGCACAGGGATGTGGGCATCACTGGCAAGGGTGGCATTTGTTGCCCATCTCTAACTCCCCTTGAACTGAGTAACTTGTTCGTTTGAAAGGCAGTTAGAAGTCTAGTTAAGAGATAGCTGAGCGGCACAAGAATTATTTAAAGACCACATTAGGCAAGGATGACAGATTTTATTCCCTAGAGGACATTGGTGAACTAGATGGGTTTTTAACAACAATCAAAGACAGCTGTCAAAGTCATCATTACTGATACAAACTTTATATTAAATTTCACCAGCTGACAAGATAGGATTAGAGTCTGTGTCCATAGATGATCAACTGGGTAGTTTACTAGATTTACTAGCCTGATGACATTAACACTGCAATACAGTTCTTCAGTGGTCAAAGTAATAACCTCTCAATTTAAAAGTTTTCAAAATCTTATTGTACCATATTTATCTAAAGTATATCGAAACTCTGCATGTTTCTGCTTGCTCTTCTCCCCCAGTATCCGTTATGCAATTTGGCTCATGCTTGATCCCAGTAAGTCTTAGTTTAAAAAAGAAAGTTGGCAGTTCAAATCTTAGGAATAAAACAATGAACAAACTGCAATTTGCTCTGATTAAAATGACTTTACAATGACTGTTCACGTGGCCAATTGTCATCTCACACTTATGATACTACAGCAATGAGATTTACAAAAAGCTAAATTAAACACCGTCAACAACTTTAATTCCCCAAATTTGGCCTAGGACGCTGTACAATAATGAATTTGGAGGCTAAAATGAATACAATAGTCAAGTTACACAACTCTTCTAAAATCAATACACATAAAGTAGGCGTGTTAAAAAAATGTTTGCTATTTTTCACCAACTGCAAAGTCAATCATCATTTTAAATACGGTCAGCCAGGAGATTATACAAAATCCAAAAAGGGGCAGTCTCATTATCAATTTAGCTTGCACAGTAAAAATTCCTCTGCAAAAGCATTGTAGTTCATCAAATTATTAAGGGCTTTGACATTCAAGCAGCTCACAACTTTCACATTTCACAGAACTGTTAACAGCGTAGGAGGCCTGTTGAGTCTGCACCAGCTCTCCAGGCATACTTTTACAGAAAGTTTATAGTTTTTGAATTAGATTCATAACTTGTGCCAAGGGTCACATCTTGCTGCACATTATTTTGAGAGCAAAGATTTCCTAAAAAGCAATTTATGTTCTACACTCTGTTTTAAACTGTAAGCACATTTCATCCATAACACAGCAGTGAAGCATTGAACTAGTGTGGTACTGAGATGCAGTGCATCAGGGAGTGTACCAAAAGCCAACTATCATAGGGTCAGGGAACACAGAGAGATCAGTATGAGATTGAGAGAACAAACTGCGACAAATAAAGGAGAGAGAAAATGGATATAGTAATATTGTTGATCATTAATGGTTGACTAATCCGGAGGACTGGCTAACAATCAGTTGACACAAATTCAAATCTTATCTTCCACCACGGCTGCTGAAGAATTTAAATTAAATTAGTTAAATAAAATCTGAAATGAAAAGCTAATATCGATAATGGTACCCACAAAACTGCTGGATTGTACTAAGAACCCAACAGTTCACAAGTGCCCTTTAGGAAAAAAATTGAGTCTGACCTCTGTGAGATTCCAGGCCCTCAGTATTGAGGTTAACTCTTAACTTCCCTGTGAAATGGCATATCAAACCTTGGAGGCCCTCCGTTGTATTCAAGATGGCAGTTCATTATTTCAAAGACAATTAGGATTGACTTTACCAGACACACACATCCTCTGAACAAATTAAATTGTAGAAAAAGTCTTCAGTGCAGCTCATTCAGCCACTGCACATTGAAAACAAGTGGATGGAGAGCGTGCTCAGAAATATCAAGGTTTTACAACAGCAATTGTTGAAACTTAATGAAGCAAATTGATGATACGGGATTTCTCTTTTCAAAGTAGTAGGTTGGTTTTGCTTAAGAGAATTACAATATTGAAATGAATAACAATTTCCTAGCCCTCCTATTCAGATAGAAATGTACTTACCAATAAATGTTCTAATGCACCTGCGGTCATTGTAAACCTCCCAAAGCTGAAAGCAAAACATTTGATAAAGGGTGAAAATGATATATTACTTTCCAATTCCCCTCTTAGTTTCTCTAGGCTATAAATCTATTGCATCTATGAAATAGAGATGCTCCTTTCCTCCAATACTTAAACTAATAAAAATATTTTGCTGTTGGAAAACACTGCGATCTTGTGAACTTCTTCTCAGACACTCCATCCTGCTGTGGCTTTGAGACATTCAGACCAACAAGGCCAAGATCAGTAGTCCTGTACACTAAGGATTCCATATTTAGGCTATATAATAATAGTATGCCCTGCATAGCATCTTTAACATCAAAGAAATTTAAGATTTCCATGCAATTTGCTATTGTACAATATTATGCATTACCTCTTCTTTACTTCCTATGTATCATTTGATATGGTTAATGCAGCTCTCCTGATGTACAATATCACTAGACTATCTTTCCTTGCTTCAATTTTCAGCCAGCTCAACATAGCTACCATACTTTAAGCAAAGGCTTCCCATTTACCCCCACACAATCATTTTAAATGCTCCTAAGTCCTCTTCTTTTATCATTCTGTCAATAAACTGCTCCTTTATGATAACATGATACAGAAACTGATCCATCAGCTGGATATGTCAGGGATCTAACACTACTTCTCCATTTTCACTGATCCCACAACTCACAAACTAGTCTTGTTGTCAAGACTTGGAGGTGCTGGTGTTGGGCTGGGATGTACAGTTAAAAATCACATAACACCAGGTTACAGTCCAACAGGTTTATTTGGAAGCACTAACTTTCAGAGCGCCATTCCTTCATCAGGTGGTCGTGTGAGCATGATCTTAACATCCACAACCACCAGATGCTGAAGTGACGCTCTGAAAGCTAGTGCTTCCAAATAAACCTGTTTCACTATAACCTGGTGTTGTGCAATTTTTAACTTTACTCTTATTGTGCATGAAACTTGAAAGTGGCAAGACAAGTAGGTAAGGTGGTGTGAAGGTATACAAGTTAGTTGTCTTTATTAGTTAAGGCACTGAATACAAGAGCAAGGGGGTTATGATGGAGATGTATATGATGTTAGTTAGGTCTGAAGTACTGTGTGCAATTCTGGTTGCACATTATAGGAAGGACGTGATTAAACTGGTGAGGGTACAGAGGAGATTCACGAGGATTTTGCCTGGCAGGAGTGATTCAAGGTGTTTGCCTTAGAGCAAAAAAAGCTGAGGGAGGGGTCTAATTAAAGTACCAATCTTCAGGGTCAGATAGGGAGAAACGTTGAAATAGATCAATTTATTGGGGGACAGTTTTAAGATAAAAGGGCAGAAGGTTTATTGAGGATTTGGGGAAAATCATTTTCACTCAGGAGAGTTGGGTATCTGGAACTCACTGCCTGAAATGGTAGGAGAGTCAGGAATGCTTGATATTTAATAACTTTAGTTGAACAGTTGAAACACAGTAGCAGGTAAGATTATGGGCCAAATGCTACAAAATGGGATGAGAATAGATGTTGATTATCGGTACAAAAGGTATCGATGGGCAAAAGGGCCTTTCTCTTGTGTAAAAGCTATGATTCTATACTCTGTGCCATCACACTTTCTGTTTAAAGCCAGAATTTCCTCTAAATGAACATCAGAAAAGTGTAATGTTATTTTGAGTACCTGATAAATTCTGTTATCTTGCAATTTACATGATTTTCTCCCTGGCTGATCATTCAGCCTGATTCACACTATAAGCGAGCAGGACACAGTGTTTGAAGAGAAACTTGGAAATTGCTTTTCCTGTCATGCATCCACCTTTGCAAGATCCTTATACTTCTATTCCTTTTCAATTCCATTATCACTGTGAATTTACTGCAACATGCTGACTCCAGACTTGAGTTCTTTAATGTCTTCTATGCTAGACTCTTCATCTACAAAATTCTGTATGATTCAACATTCCATGTATCCACCCCGAACTAAAGTGCAGTAGTTTGTACTCATCCTTTAACAATATCTTTGTAAATCTACACTGATACTTGTTTCCAAGGCACTGAAGTCAAAATTGCCACTTTGCACTTCAGTTACCTTCAAGACCTCACCCCAGTCTTACACCTCTTTCCATATTCCAAACCTGGTTTTCCATTCCATCATTAAGCAACTCATCTCTCCCTCCATGATTCTTTCACAAAATTCATGCATCTCTTTCTCTACGACTTCACAGTTTGTCAACCCAAGTATGCTTTAGGCACCTTGCCCAAGTTTATTACCACAGCTTAGAATCAAATCTTTTCTTCCTCTATGAAGCAGCACTTGTTACATTAAATATTATATTATATTATATTATATAGAAGCAAATTGTAGCTATTAATTTGGAAGGAATCGAATTATGTTAAATTGTGTAGCCAATTTTATGTGTTTTTATTGAAATCACTGACTCAAGCAGAGATTACTTTCAATATACCAACATTAATATCGTATAAAAGTTAGATGTCAAGACACAGCTATCTTTATAGCTGCAGAAAGTCTACATTGAAATAAAATAACTCCCCCATGCAAAATTAAGAGAGTTGAAATTAACATCAGCAGAGATGAAGGAGCTGTGGAAGGTTGGAATCTAATCTTTGTTAGGAAGTTCAAAGAAGTTGCTCTCATGGCTTCTATAATGCAACTACCTTATAGTACACACAATGTTTCCTCGAATAATCACAATTCATATTCATATCAAAATTACATATATAAACACCATGGAAATAAACAAGGGCATAGGTGAAGATTTACTTCAAAAATATTCTTTATTTGATTTTCAGGTGACAAAATGTTCAAAGCTCATAGTCATTTTCAGAGATGATTTCTGAACCTATTAATTATACTATTTTGCTGCAATGACTCTCAAATCTCTATCTCTAACCTATTACACCCTAGGTAAATGACATGACAAACTGTGAAGCAGTGCAGTAAATCTTTACCTTGATTTTACAGTCCATGGAACAGGACAAAAGCAAGTGACCAGATGTTGGAAATAATCGAATAGCACTGACACCCTGAAACATAAAAAGATTGAAAATTACTTCAGCAGCCAATATCAAACTAAGACTAAAATTGCCAGGATTAGGTTTATTTTCCTGCTTTTTATTTATGATTTAATTAGACAATTTTCTGTAATGTACAAGTCTTCAGCATAATAGTTGGGATTTTCTCATGTCCCATATACAGTGAATGCTTTAAAAACATCATTCACAGGATATGGAATTTGCTGGTTGTGCCAGCATTTATTACCATCTCTAACTGCTCTTAAGAGGGTGGTTGTAAGCTGTGCACAAAAATCTTCTTAATGTCACATACAATGAATAGATTTGGCTGCACATCTGTACTTATGATGGTGTGGACATCAAGAGGATTATTACTAATCTGCATTTACTTCTGATACCTTTTCACATTTATTGGCATATGTTATTTTTTAAGTGGATTCCCAACCTTTCATGTTGATTCACATTATATCTGATAGCAGAACTCAAGAACATAACAATATCCCCTCATTATTTAGTTCTTTGACATTTGCCTTCTGTCTTCACTACCTTTTTGAAAGTGTGCTAAGGAAATATCGACTAATACAAGGCAGGTATACTTCTGTACAATCTCTACATTGAACAAAGCACCATATGATAGACATTGCAGTACTGGTTTTAAGATACAAACAGCAAGTAAAGTGTGGTTGTGAGAAAAGGTGCTCCACCTCAGTCCCTGATTACACTGGAAATGGTTAGCAGACACTAAAAGACGGAAATAGCTGGAGAAACTCAGCAGGTCTGGCAGCATCTGATGGAAGAAAGCAGAGTTAATGCTTCGAGTCCGGTAACCGTTCATCAGAACTCTTAGCAGCTAGGATATGTGGTATTTATGCTGAAGAGAGACAGAGATATAAAATGGGTAGGTAAACAAGGAGATTATAGATAGCAGGTCAACACAGATGAAAAGCTGAGTACGTGTTAATAACAGACAAAAGTGAGAAATTGGGTTCCATTCTGTCTTCACTTTTCCAGTCATCTTAACCCATCTCCATAACTTAAGCTTCAGGGTGTCTGTAGAATGAAACACAGTCACATAGTCGAGGATCATTCGATATGGTGAGGAAACTGGAGTCAGATGACCGCAAGGTTCCACTTCAAGGATGTGCGCAAACCATGATGAAGGCAGCTGGGAGTCACTAGCTGATGAAATGATAGCGCATCAAGACAACCAGAGGCTCTAGCATCTTGGATAAAAGATGCCATTGTCAAAAGCAACAGCCCACATTGTCACTTGGCAACTTCCTTTAGGGCATCTGTGGCAGAATCTGCCTCTTGAGAATTGGCATTCACAGCCAACAATTAGGGTGCCCAAATGAAGATACACCACCTAAATAGACTGTATGCTGCATATCAATCATCTCTCCCAGATGGAAGCATGCCATAATCTGTTTGTGAGGTTGATGTTACTGTTCATCAAGCAAAGAAAAGAGATGGTTAGAACTCCATATATACTTCAGCTTTGATTTAACGATGCAGACCATTTTGAACTTGAACAAACTGTCAGCATTGAGAGTGTGAGGGCACGCTTTAAAGATCATACATGGCATTTGCCAGGCATAGTATGAGTGTACTAAACTTTTCATTTCCTAGCACTCAGCAGCATCAGACCCCAATTTCAAAGGCAATGGGTATCTTCAAATGAGGTTCCATTGCTACCCCACCCATGCCTGGATTTGTATACTGTTCTCTCCAAGTGGTGAATGTCCTGCTTATTACAGGGGTAATAGCAATAGTGATAGGATGGGAGGCCAGGAAGACCATCAATGGACCTTTCCACCATAAACCTAAATTGAGGTGAAGACTGGATAGTGGTGGGGACACAACCATTATCTTTACACTGCAAAACCTGCCATGTTAGAGGGCATTAGATCTCCCTCCTTGAAAGGAATCTCCCTTATTTTATTCCCCCCATTTCTCAAAACTATAAGCCAACTGTGGATATGACATACACTGCTTTCTTCTGTCATGGAAAGAGACTTCAATTGGTGTCTCTCCTATCCTCTCAGTCACACTTTTGATGCTGCATTAGTTCTTCCACACTCAAAAATAAAAAACAAGAACCAATTGCGTCTAATGCATTTTGTTTCTCCTTGCTTGCTAACAAAATTATCAAGTTGCTTAACAGTAGCACATCATTGCTCAGCACAGATGGAAATATCAGCTTAGATGGACATGATTTCTAAACAAAAAAGTTTAGAATTATATATAACACTGAAGGCACTCCAGATAACAAAACAAATATAATAAACATTGTGCTTTGTCATAAATAGATCCAAAGCTCTCAAAAGCAGTTTTCTAGTTATTCGGAAGACTGAAAATTAATGTTTGCATGGCAACGTGTTGCAGTAAAGGATAACAATCTGACTAGTTACCTGGTTGACAGCAAGGGTGAATAGCTACAGTCAAAATCAGCAACTTTGGAAATGGCAAAAATCTGGGAGTTTTTGATTGACCCTGTTTCTGTTTTCAGAGGGAGCTTAACAAGACAAATGGTTGCTTCTGATTCGCTACTACAGAAATTCCACTCTCTGTGGTTCAGAATGCTACTGAAACATCTCAAGTAGAGTGCACTGTAATTGAAGGAGTTGGCTCAGATCAGAACATTTGCTTGATGTTCCTACGCGGATATTCAGATACAAACTGTACTTCTGTTCATTGATGCATTTTGGAAGAAGCTCCAAAAGCAGTTCAGAAAGAGGGGAAATCAAGGGAGGCAGAGAGAAAAAGAGAGACAAAAGAGGCAGAAAGTGTAATTTCATTATATAATGATGAAAATGCCATGTTCAGAATAGGATCACTTTGGCTGCCTGCCTGACTGGGGATTGTAGCCCATGGCCATAGGCTGTGAGGATGGGTGAAGTTAAAACAATATCATTACTGTACCAAAAACACACTGTAATGTTCAAATTGCAAAACTGTTTCCAATAAACTAGTAGGACAACATTGTGACAAATAAATTGTGAATAATATCAGATTGAGTTGTACATTTTGTAAAGTTTAATTTTATAAACAACATCAAACAACCTTCCACTATCACTGAATTAATACACCATTATGATGTGCAACACTGAACTGCATAGACAGCCCTAGGTTTTATTGCTATTCTGCACTAAATTAAGTTATCTCAGTCACATCATTGGCGAGGACACACAACAGACCTCGGGCAAGAAAGTTCAGCCAAACATATCATTTGTAACTTCTATCAAATGAGCTCAATTGGAAGTCATGGCAAGAATAGATCAGGCTTAGTGATGATGTCCTAGAGGTTATCAACATTTACTGCACAGACTTATTCTGGTAAAAGTCAGACAGTGCTAAGAACACAGACACAGAGACATTAAAAAAAGGTGTATCGTCTGAAAAGCAAAAACAACAAAAAATCAAACCAGAAAAACAAAAGATGGAAAAATAAATTAATCGTTTTGAAGAATCTCAAACATCACTGGGCACTCACCATTACTTCACATTTTTCTTTAAATTTTCTTCCATCTCCAAATAAGTCGTTGGTATGATCAGCAAGTTTGTAGATGACACAAAGATTGGTAGAGTAGCAGAAAGCATAAGGGACTGATAGAGAATACAGGAGGATATAGATAGACTGGAGAGTTGGATGGAAAAGTGGTATATGGCTTTCAATCCAGACAACTGTGAGGTGATGCATTTAGGCCAGACTAATTCTAGAGCGAATTCTACAATGAACGGAAGAGCCTTGGGAAAAGTTGATGGGCAGAGAGTTCTGGGAGTGTCGATCCATTGTACCCTGAAGGTTGCTGCACAGGTGGATAGAGTGGTCAAGAAGGCAATGAATGCTTGCCTTCATTGGACGGGGTATTGAGTAGAAGAGCTGGCAAGTCAGGTTAAGATTGGTTCGGCTGCATTTAGAATACTGTGTACAGTTCTGGTCGCCACATTACCACAAGGATGTGGCCGCTTTGGAGAGGGTGCAGAGAAGGTTTACGAGGATGTTGCCTGGTATGGAAGGTGCTAGCTATGAAGAGAGGTCGAGTAGGTTAGGTTTATTTTCACTAGAAAAAAGGATATCGAGGGGGGACCTGATTGAGGTTTACAAAATCATGAAGGGTATAGACTGGGTGGATAAAGACAAGCTTTTTCCCAGGGTGAAGGATTCAATGACGAGAGGTCATGCTTTCAAGGTGAGAGGTGGAAGGTTTAAGGGGGATACACGAGGCAAGTACTTCATACAGAGGGTGGTGGATGTTTGGAATGCATTGCTAGCAGAGGTGCTAGAGGCAGACATGGTAGATTCATTTAAGATGCTTCTGGACAGATGCATGAGTAGGTGGGGAGCAGATGGATACAAATGCTTAGGAATTGACTGACAGGTTTAGACAGTACATTTGGATCAGCTCAGGCTTGGAGGACCGAAGGACCTGTTCCTGGGCTGTAAATTTTCTTTGTTCCAAGTAATTATGATTTGCCATCCTTGGTTCAATAGTACTACTTTCTGATCATAATGGATTAAATCCCTATTCCAAACATCTGGATACATAACCACAACTGGCACTTGAATACAAGAGGTACCCTGAACTATTGGAAGAGCTGAATTTTGGTTGGGACAAAATGGAGACTTTTCTGCCCTCTTCAATGGATAGTAAAAAATTGTATTCCATGATTCAATAACGTATTGGGGAATTTCTCGTGTCCTGGGAATACTTATTCTTCAACCAACACATTAGAACCTAATTTTTTTGGTTGTTTATATGTGAGACAGTGATATGTGAAAATTCAATGCTGCGTTTCTCAGCATTGCTTCAAAAGATTATAATTCATTGGCTATAAAGTACGATGGGATACCATAGGGTGGAGAAAAGTACTATATAAATGTAAGTTCTTTATATCTTATCAAGTAAATGATGAACTGCTGTTCTTCAAAAGTAAATTGACAGCTTCAAACAGAACAGTAAAACATGCCTCATGAATTCTGTACTTAAACACTAAACTATAAAACCAGCAGGGTAATAAAGGTGCGGCTCAGATTTCACTGTGATGTAGCTGAGCTGATTTATATGCTTATAAATGCAAATATGGATGTTTCAAGGCAGAAGACTGGTGATTTGTTACAAAATTACATACAAAACAAACTTAAATGGTCAATTAAAGGAAATTGTCACAATAAAGGACAAACAATTTAAAAGATGCCAGTGAGATCCGGAAGAGAATCTCTTAACAAAGTAAGGATGGATTAAAATTGGCAAACAAAAATCGAGAGAACAAAACATAAAATATAGGCATGTCTGTAAATAAGAAAGAAACTCTACTCCTCACTAAGGAGGAGAGAGATGACTGTGTGGACATGGTACCATAGAGTAAAGGTAGAGGGTCTATCAGTACAAATTAGCTTTGCAACAAACCTGAAGGGATTGACCCAGTTTCAGGTTACAGTTGAACATTAATGGCAATGCTGCAAAGAAGCTGCAGATAGCTTTGCTGTAGATCATAGATCATAAGATCATAGATTGCAGCATTGCCATTCTGCTGGGTTTTTAAAAAAGAATTTGTGACTTCATACCAGCATTTGCTGCCCATCCTGAATTGAACTAAGCCACTTGCTACACCATTTCAGACAGCAAATAAGAATCAACCACATTATTGTGACTCTGCAATCTCAAATAGGCTAGGTCAGATAAGGACATTAGTGAATCAGTTTATTTTACAATTGATGATAGTTTCAAGGTTACTGAGACTACCCTTATATTCCAGATTAATTGAATAAATTGAATCGCTGCAGTGGTGGGATTTGAATTCACATCCTAAGAGCATTGCGATTGTTAGTTCCATGTCTTTACCATTATATCACCATCTCCTCATATAAGAAATGCTCCCCATATTTGACCTAGGTGTGGCATTGCCTGTGGAAATTGTGACTTTTGGCTTAATATAGACAATCCAGATCTCTGATCACCCTGGCATGGATTGGCCACAAAAGGATGGCATACTGTGACTCAATCTTTTAGAGGAAGCATCCAACAGGAATGTTTGTTAAGCTATAGTGTAGATTAGTGAATTAAAACAATTGGCACAAATGCTCCAAGTTTCAACAGAAGATTAAAACAAAATAACATAAATGGTTGAGAAATGTTAGAAATATGCTTCTCTTTCCATTACTGTGACTTTCAGTGATGTTCAAGATAATTACAAGTTAAACCAGGTAATCCTACACACCCATTTCAAATGTCTAACAGTATATACTCCAGGAAACAAAAACAATATCTGAACAAAAAAAGCTGTCAGCCATTTCAGTTGCTTCTACCCAATGGAGATGCAATGGGTCACCATCCACTTCCTACTTTCATCCAAATACTATGAATTGTATTTCTGTAAAACTCCAGATTGAGATATCTGAAGTAAACCCCAAAAGAACAACTAAAGATATAACTACACATGCAGTTGTGAGTTTAAAATTATTACTTTGGAAATGTAACAAGATGTGGAACACGCTAATTTTAAATGGTACCTTTGTATGTCCAGTCCATACATGCAGCTGTTTCTTGGGAAGGTAACATTTCTCAGGTGGTTGATCAGATCGTAAGTTGACTCCAAGATCTTGAGGAATGTGAAGGTACGACCTTCCTTGGTAGTCATACATTTCTTTGACTATAAAAAGATGGCGTAAACCTTGTCAATGTCTTATCCATTGATTAATCACAAGTTTATCAGTAAGATATATTCTTTTCAAATACAAGTAGACACAAAATTCTCTTATAGGTAAAATATGTGTTTAATAAATAGACAATGCTGAATAAAACATTAGTTGGGTCGTTCTAAAAAGAAACAATTAAATCACATCGATATGCGATCCTAAAAATTGGCATTTGCATGTCTGTGATGCAAACTCAATGCACTTGCAGCGACTTACTCTCTGTTAATTTATAATGTGGAATTTAAGATTCAGTACGTGAATGTAAAACTGATAGAGACATAGAGATGTACAGCAGGAAACAGACCCTTCGGTCCAACCCATCCATGCCGAATAGATATCCCAACCCAATCTCGTCCCACCTGCCAGCAACTGACCCATATCCCTCCAAACCCTTCCTATTCATATACCCATCCAAATGCCTCTTAAATATTGCAATTGTACCAGCCCCCACCACTTCCTCTGGCAGCTCATTCCATACACGTACCACCCTCTGCGTGAAAAGGTTGCCCCGTAGGTCTCTTTTATATCTTTCCCCTCTCACCCTAAACCTATGCCCTCTAGTTCTGGACTCCTCAACCCCAAGGAAAAGACTTTGCCTATTTACCCTATCCATGCCCCTCATAATTTTGTAAACCTCTATAAGGTCACCCCTCAGCTTCTGACGCTCCAGGGAAAACAGCCCCAGTCTGTTCAGCCTCTCCATATTACAGTACAATCACAGAAACAGTTACAAAATCACTTTAAAAGGTACAGTAAGACAAAATTAAAATACTAAACCTCAGGAAAATTGGGTAGACACTGACCTTTCACTTCTGTGACTTTGCTTGAAATCCCGTTCAAATTGATTGTAGGGACCTTGTGTGAAATGACTCTATGTTTCAGAGAGCACCTCTGGGACACCCGCACCAACCAACCCAACTGCCCCGTGGCTGAACACTTTAATTCCCCCTCCCATTCCGCCAAGGGCATGCAGGTCCTTGGCCTCCTCCATCGCCAGACCATGGCCACACGATGCCTGGAGGAAGAACGCCTCATCTTCCACCTAGGAACCCTCAACCACCAGGGATGAATGCAGATTTCTCCACCTTCCTCATTTTCCCTCCCCCCACCTTATCCCAGTCCCAACCCTTGAACTCAGCACCGCCTTCTTGACCTGCAATCTTCTTCCCGATCCCTCCGCCCCCACCCCCTCTCCAGCCTATCACTCTCACCTTAACCTCCTTCCACCTATCGCATTTCCAACGCCCCTCCCCCAAGTCCCTCCTCCCTACCTTTTATCTTAGCCTGCTTGGCACACCCTCCTCATTCCTGAAGAAGGGCTTATGCCCGAAACGTCGATTCTCCTGCTCCTTGGATGCTGCCTGACCTGCTGTGCTTTTTCAGCAACACATTTTTCAGCTCTAATCTCCAGCATCTGCAGTTCTCACTTTCTCCTGAAATAACTCTATCCAATCTATTGCATACTTAGGAGTGCAAAACTGTTCCTAATCTTACTCAGAGGCCACAGGGCATCTGGCACAGAAATGGGAAAAAAATGCACACTGGTGCATTGGGGGCTGTTCTTTCTAGGTTAGTGGATGATGGATGTTGTTGATGCAGAATAGAAAGCTCAAGTCTATACCCTGTATGGTATTTGTGTTTCTAATGTTGACAATCTGTGCCTGAAATTAAAAATTTCATCACTAATATCTCTCACCTGTTAAGCACAACCTCTCATTAATTTCGAGTCATTGCTTTCAGAAACTTCAAAATAATCTACCAGAGTTAGTTGTTTAACAGCAGAAGTTTAAAAAAACAGCAGCCAAAACTTCTAAGTTTCCAGCAGTCCGCAAAGGTGTTTCCTCCGAAATTCTGATCTTAAACCAGCATTTAAAAGTATGTAAGAAGTTAACTAAAATTTCTTACACTCTTGCCTAGTTAACTTCAACAGCAGGAAGCAAAAAAATCATTCTGCCTTTGGAATTGAGATCACACTGTTTCTGAACTGCATTTTTATGGTTTCACATTATTTTGATTATATTCAAATGAAGGTAATTCCATGATTTAAGCTCCCGAGCCAAAATAAGCAATTGGTGGCCATCTTACTTTTTGCAACATGTCTATGTTTAGTACACCAATGGTGAATCTCATCAGTGTAACGTTTCCCTCTGTTGCAAATGCAGTAAAGTGAAACACTGTACAAAATGTATGAATGCTGTAGCTGCTCATTCAGAACTGAATGGCTGCATGGACCAGCACTATAAAGAAAATGAGAAGGAAAAATGAAAGATAAATTAACTTATAAAGGAGTAAAACAAATTAAGGTAATATGAATAGTTGTCAGAACAGACAACATCATTTATAGTTTACAATAATCAACATCCTTTATCACTTTGCATCCCACTATCTCAGCTTCAAATTATATCGCTATTCCTTCACTGTGGCTGCATCAAAATCCTAGAATGTCCTCTCCAGGAGCATTGTGGGTTAACTCCCTCCCCAACATTACTGTGGATATATCTTTCATTCATGCATTGCAGGAGTCCAAGAACATTTAGATTCATTGTGGAGAATCAGTGATGCTGAGGTCATGAATAGCACATTCAGTGAATGGTCACACAAGTTGAACAGGCAGAAAGGGCATGGGTGACCACAAGGCAGAGTAGAGATCGGCAGGTGGTACAGGAGTCCAATGTGGTCATCCACTAATGGATACACTATTTTAGATACGATTCAGAATGATGACTGTGCAAAGGAAAGCTGTGACAGCCAATTTCATGGTACCATGAGTGGGTCTGCTGAACAAGAGGGGAAGAAGAATATCAGCAGGGCTCACATGGTAAGTGGATCAGACAGGCATTCCTGCAGCCACGAAAGAGACTCCAGGATTTTATGTTGTCTCTCAGGTACCAGGGTCAGGGATGAGACTAAGCGGCCGAAGGACATTCGGAAAGGGTAGGGCAAACAGACATGGATTGTGGCAAATATTGCTCCAGCATGGGTAGCAAAAGGGATGAGGTCTTGAAAGTAGAATTTAGGGAACGAGGAGGTAGGTTAAAGAACAGAACCCAAAAGTCAATTCCCAGATTACCTCCGGTGTTACGTGTGAGTGAGTATAGGAAGAGGTGGTTAGTTTAAGCGAATGAGTGGCTGGAGTGATGGTGCAGGAGGGATGGCTTTAGATTTCTGAGACATTGGGA
Source organism: Chiloscyllium plagiosum (assembly GCF_037043375.1). Taxonomy (NCBI): domain Eukaryota; kingdom Metazoa; phylum Chordata; class Chondrichthyes; order Orectolobiformes; family Hemiscylliidae; genus Chiloscyllium; species Chiloscyllium plagiosum. Next base: position 121,624,010 of record NW_028270141.1, on the reverse strand, counting down.
GCTATTGTGGACAGGTTGCACCTAAACGGGACGAGCATTCTTGCACAGAGATTTACCAGTTAACTTAGCTAGGGGTGGGATCCAAAGAAATGGCCAGCAGCGAGAGATAAATTACCAAAATTAGAAACAACAGCAAGAGAGTCAAGAAGGCATAGACAGTCCAGGCCAGTTAAAGCACAAGGGTGTTTGTCAAGGTTGGATGCTATTTATTTCAATGCTAGATGTCTGATGAACAAGGCAGGTGGGTTGAAGGCACGAATTCAGACATGGGAATATGATATTATTGCTGTCACGAAGACACAGTTGAGAGGGGAGTAGGATTGGCAGCTCAATATTCTAGGATACAGGGTCTTCAAGCAAGACAGGGAAGGAGCTAAAAGAGAAGAGAGTGTCACAATATTGCTCAGGGAATCAATGACAGTATTAAGGAGTGGCGTTATCTTAAAAGGCTTCTCAAATGAAGCGGCATGGATAGAACTTAAAAAACAAAATGGAGCATTGGCTAAAGTGATGCCATTATTAAAGAAAGGTAATAAGGAAAAGCCAGGGATCCATCGACCAGTGAGCCTGACTTCGGTGGTGGGCAAGTTTAGATTAGATTAGATTAGATTAGATTAGATTACTTTACAGTGAGGAAATAGGCCCTTCGGCCCAACAAGTCCACACCGATCCGCCAAAGCGCAACCCACCCATACCCCTACATTTACCCCTTACCTAACACTACGGACAATTTAGCATGGCCACTTCACCTGACCTGCACATCTTTGGACTGTGGGAGGAAACCGGAGCACCCGGAGGAAACCCCCGGAGGCACGGGGAGAATGTGCAAACTCCATACAGTCAGTCACCTGAGGTGGGAATTGAACCCGGGTCTCTGGCACTGTGAGGCAGCAGTGCTAACCACTGTGCCGCCGTGCCACCCACAAAGTTGTTGGAGGGAATCCTGAGGGACAGGATTTACATGTATTTGGAAAGGCAAGGACTGATTCGGGGTAGTCAACATGGCTTTGTGCGTGGTAAATCATGTCTCACAAACTTGATTGAGTTTTTTTAAGAAGCAACAAAGAGGATTGATGAGGGCAGAGTGGTGGATGTTATCTATTTGGACTTCAGTAAGGCATTCGACAAGGTTCCTCATGGGAGACTATTAGCAAGGTTAGATCACATGGAATACAGGGAGAACTAGCCACTTAGATACAGAACTGGCTCGAAGGTAGAAGACAAGGGGGTTTTGGTGGAAGGCTGCTTTTCAGACTGAAGGCCTGTGACCAGTGATGTGCCACAAGGATCGGAGCTAGGTTCACTCTTTTCGTCATTAATATTAATGATTTGGATGTGAACATAGGAGGTATAGTTAGTAAGTTTGCAGATGACACCAAATTGCAGGTGTAGTGGTCAGCAAAGAACAGTACAGCAGGATTTTGATCAGATGGACCAATGGGTTGAGGAGTGACAAATGGAGTTTAATTTAGATAAATGTGAGGTGCTGGATTTTGGAAAGGCGAATCAGGGCAGGACTTATACACTTAATGGTAACATCCTGGGGAATGTTGCTGAACAAAGAGACCTTCAAGTGCAGGTTCATAGTTCCTTGAAAGTGGAGTATCAGGTAGGTAGGATAGTGAAGAAGGCATTTAGAATGCTTTTCTTTTTTGGTCAGAGCACTGAGTATATATATGAGTTGGGAGATTGTGTAGCAGCTGTACAGCACATTTGTTAGGCCACTTTTGGAATATTGTGTGTTTATACATGAGATCGACTTTTACATGAGTACATGTGGTATTAAAGGATACTAGCAGGTAAAATCTCTTATCTCCCACTCGGACTATGTTTTTAGTTACCTGCCCTAATATCTAATGCTGTTCAATATCAAATCTTATCAGAAGCATTTTGTATATTACAGTCTATGAATATAAGCTGTTGTTGGAGAATCCTCCTTAACTATTCTTTTCATGAACAGGATTCACTGTATGTCTAAATGACATTATTAAAACGTAAATGTTGGATGTGGAAATGGAGACAATAAGTGATCTGGGAACAAGAAAGAAAGAATGATAAAGAAAGAGGATATTAAAGGATATGAATTACAAGAGAGTTAGTTAAAAGTATTTCATCCCAGAGATAAACAAACTCCTTTAGCTTACACTACATTCAAATAGAGTCATATCATTGATGTCAAGAAATAATACAAAAACATCAGTCAATTCTTCACCCCCAATTACCACAATTGCCACAATTGCAACCCCATGTTTGGAAGTGTAGACAAACAAACTAAATGCATTACGGTGTAGGATTGTTTTCTCCTCTGCAGGTTTTTCATCTTCTTGTTTGCCTTTCTTTTGTCGTTTGGCTATTATCTCATTGAGTTCTTTCTGTTCTTCCTGTGGAAATAACCAAGTTTTCCCATAAGAGGTCCACAGTAATACATGAAAACGTGAACTCCACTGACAACCTAGTTAGTTACAATGGTTAGAAACTCTGGACAATTAGTGTCACGTACATTTACAAGGCAAGAATTTAATTTAGGGCATAAGGTGACATCCAAACTGCTTGCAGCAAGCTCAAACAATTTAGAACTGGCATTATTATTTTTCAAATTTAAAAAAAAATTAGTTTTTAAAGTATGTCATGAATTTTCTGCAATGATCCTTCAATGGCTACAATTCAATTAACACTGGCATCAGATGCCAGTGAATAGTGATTAATATTGCACATCATATTGTTATGCGAGATCAAATGATCCTCAGATCCCGATCAGAGTAGGAATAGAAAAAAGCATGTTGTTTTTCACATGTTTCTGAAGGCAACATATCATTTGCCTCATAGATATGTTCAAACCATAAAATGAAATGTATTGAAAAGGGACTTCTGTTCTTTTTCCTAAAAGCTGAACTTTGATTCCAGTTGGGTAGTTAAGGGAGATCAACTTAAGTTATACTATATTGCAGATAGATGGGGAATGGCATTTCTGTTAAGAGTACATGAATCAAGCCATTAAAGGAGCCTCATTACAAAATATTTGTTTCCCAACTAATGTCACTTCTGCATGTTTGCTTAGTTTATTTGCTTTATTAGTCAGTTTTAAAAAAGTAATTCATGGGATATTAGCTTTGTTGGCTGGGGCAGCAGTTATTATCCATCTTTAGTTGGCCTTGAGAAGATAGTGATATCTACAACTACTCTCCACTTTCAGTAGTGTCTGACATTAAAAGTGCATTATGCATTTGAAGAGAATAAATTAAATATAAACTGCAATACATGACTCACTGTAAATAGAAGTTGAACATATTTAAGCTTAGAGACAGGTCCTAATAATCCATTACGTTTACATCAACCAGCCTCTTATTTTAATAAAGCAATTTTATAGATTTTGCCAGTAAAAAAATTTAGCAAATCTATATTTACACTGTTCTGTCAAAATAAAATTGTATACGCTATTTTATCAGAAATATTCACACTTCTTTTGGCAGGTTACTTGTTTTTGAGTGCAGTAGTGACAATGCTTGCTATAGACTGCATAAAGCTTTTTGACAGCATCTCTGCAGCAAAATTTAGAATACCGATCAGCAACTGGGCAGGCACTTCAAAATTTAGAACACCTGTCTTCAGGGAAATTGATTATCGCATTTTAAAAACATTACTACAGCATGATCACATAGCTGAGATTGCTGCTCAGAATTCTTTCTTCACATTGTAGGTTTTCAGTTTATGATTATGCATTTCACCATGGGTCAGGGAGAACTACTGGAAGAGGATGATTTAGTCATTGCCCAATACCCCCCCTAATGGTCAAATCAAGAGCAGCAGAACATGTCCAGTCCTTCCAGCAATGAAGTTTTTCATTGAAAGTTTTTAAAAATTAATTGCCTTGTTAAATTAATTCCAAGATATGACATGCAGACGGCAAAATTACACCACTAGCTATATTCAACGTGGACCTGACTCTCAACAAATATGGACAGGGTCAACTTTATACATAAAGTTGCCAATTAATGTTATTAAGTAACATAATCTCATTCCAAAATGTGCCCTTAAGTTGGGAAAATAACTATATTTTTCTAGCTTTCTGAAGGCAGTTCTTGTCAGTGTCATCATTGATAGGTAGCAGAGAGAAAATGGACCATATAAGCCATCTCCATTTCCAGCGACCGACTCAATACGGACAGCCATTATAAACCCACCGACTCCCACAGTTACCTGGACTACACTTCCTCCGACCCTGCCTCCTGTAAAAACGCTATCCCTTATTCCCAATTGCTCCACTTCCGCCGTATCTGCTGCCAGGAGAACTAATTCCACCACAGAACATTCCAGATGTCCTCCTCCTTCAAAGATCGCAATTTCCCCTCCCACATGGTCAACGTGCCTTCTGGTGCATCTCCTCTACTCCCCATCCCTCCAATCACAACAACAACAGAACCTCGCCCCTTCCCCCCCCAACACCATGAATACATCGCAACACCTCTGCCATTTCCGCCACCTACAAACAGACCGCACCACCAGAGATATATTTCCCTCCCCATCCCTATCTGCATTTTGGAGAGACCATTCCCTCCGCAACTCCCTTGTCAGGTCCTCACTCCCCCACCGACCCACCTTCTCTCGTCACCACAAGAAGTGCAAACCCAGCACCCAAACCTCCCTCCTCACATCCGTCCAAGGCCCCAAAAGATCCTTCCACATCTGATAGAAATTTACCTCCATTTCTACACGTCATCTACTGAATCTGTTGCAACTGATGTGGTCTCCTTTACATTGGGGAGACGATGCCAACTTATTGATCATTTCAGAGAACATCTCTGGGGCACCCGCAATAACCAACCCCATTGCCCTGTGGCTGAACACTTCAACTCCCCCTCCCACTCCGCCAAATACATGGAGGTTCTGGGCCTCCTCCATTGCCAAACCCTAACCAACTGACGCCTGGAGGAAGATTGCCTCATCTTCTGCCTTGGGACCCTCCAACCACATGGGGTCAATGTGGATTTCACCAGATTCCCCATTTCTCTTGACCCGAACTTACCCAATCCAAATGCTCCAGCTTGGCACCAACTTCTTGAACGGTCCTACCTGTCCATCTTCCTCCCACCTATCTGCTCCACCGTCCTCTCCGACCTATCACTTTCACCCCTATCTTCATCTATCTATCGCATTCCGAGCTACCTTGCCCGCACCACCCCAGCCCCAACCCCCTCCCATTTATATCTCTCTCAGTCCTCTTGGCCCAAAAGCCTCATTCCTGATGAAAGGCTTTTCCCAAAACGTCGATTCTTCTGCTCCTCAGATGCTGTCTGACTGGCTGTGCTTTTCCAGCACCATACTCTTTGACATGTAAACCTTAAAGTTCTGCAAACCTTTCCTTCTTTGCAAATGCTAAAATAAGTAGATCAACGAACCTCTGAAGGTTTGGCCACATCCTTTTCATCCACATACTTAGCCCAAGGCCCCTGAAAACCATCAATATTTGCTGGGTCAGGTTCTTTTAATTTCTTTCGTTTTTCTGTTTTCTTTTTACCAGATTCAAATACTGTAAGGCCTGCATGAGTTTAAATGAAGAACAAAGACAAGTTAGCACATACCAACTAGATATAGTAAATCCACATAAACTAACATGGGATGTTTCAAAATTGCACATAACACTCAGCAATGTTTAAAATTCATTGTTATGCAAGTACAAAGTAAGGATTAAATTGGAATATCAGCAGCAAACCAAAGCAAATAAAAACTGGATATCATTTCATCACATGCCTATTCCCAGGAATAAATGATATTAAGTAGAGAGAGAGAGAGAGAGACAGACCCAGAGTCACGAGTAGAATTTCAGCTGGGATGCAGAAGGTGCTATTAGCTCCTCTCAGCCAGGAGATCATCACCTTACTACATATATTTCTGAAAGATGCTTTAGAAGCAAAGTACTGCCATCTTTGTTACACTGATTTCCTCAAAACAGTACTAAACAGCAAAAATGATTTTAAAATGTTTGTAACATTAAGTATGCAGTACGTACAGTACTGAGTGCCCCCTGCCTGAACTACAATTAAAAGAAAGATACAATATCAACATTTCATTTAAACAAGTCATATCAAGCTTAAGGCAATTTTCTGTTCGTAATGCAATGGGACATTAATTACACACTTTGGAATCTATTACAAAAACCTTGACGCATTATACAAAAATAAATAAATTAGAATACAATAAGTTTGACTGGCGTTTCATTTCTTGAATTGCACCAGGCTTTTTCTAGATCTGAAATGCATTGACACAAGAGTAAATTTGCTTCCAAGTAAGCTAGCTTGTGCCCCAAATAGCTATATCCTGGTTTTAATTTGTTACGTACATACTAATTATGCAAACTGGAATAATTCAATTTCCACAGCAATCCGGTTTGTCAATGACAGCAAAAACACAACAAATTTTCTTTGCAAAATCAAATTAATGTTGTTTCAATAGTGATAATCAAGTATCTGCTAGAATTGTATTCAAGTAGAAATTTGAATTCTCAAATAAAAACAAAAATAAGACATTGTAGTTCATTTTAAAACAATTGTCCGGAATGAAGGGTATTTAAATGCTGTGCAAGCTGCAGATGGTCATTTAGGAGGGTATTTCAATTTTAAAAATTACTTGATTTTTCCAATAATAATGTTAAAAAGATTGAATTATGTTCAACAGTTACGGGTCTGGAATGTTGTCCATGTCAAACATTCGAGACCTACATCTACCACTTCCACCTCAGTTATAGTATGTTCTTAGCCCAACTAAACTCCTCAGTTCCAATCTTGCAGGAGCATCCCTTACACCAGCAGCATGAAATTTATTTTTATCATTTCCTGCACCAGCCATACATTGACCATCTGATCAATCGATGGTCAATTTCAATGCAGTTGTAGAATCTGGGCTGGATTTGTCCCAGGTTTCAGATGTAAAATGCCTGTATATAACCACTGCATTATCCTGCTTGTGTTGGCTTTTCGTAAAACTATTGAGAATTTTATGAAACTATTGAAGATGGTTTTGGCAATTGCCCCATTAATTTTCAAAGTGATACATATCAACTTTGTGATGTTTTTATGTTTGCTAGTCATTGTTGAGTGGCATGTGCGTACATGTATAAAAGATTATAGTCAACCACATAGATCGGAGTGGGTCTGAATTCACATGTAGGCGGGATTAGGTAAGGATAGCAGATTTCCTTCCTTAAAGCTCATGAGTGAATCAATAGCATTCATACCTGGCTTGATGGTAATGGCGAAGTGCAAGAGATACTGAGCCTTGAGGGTACAAATTAGTCATAGAGTTACAGAGATATACAGCACGGAAACAGACCCTTCGGTCCAACCCATCCATGCCGACCAGATATCCCAGTCCAATCTAGTCCCACCTGCCAGCACCAGGCCCATATCCCTCCAAATCCTTTCTAATCATATACCCATTCAAGTGCCTCTTAAATGTTGCAATTGTACCAGTCTCCACCACTTCCTCTGGCAGCTCATTGCATACTCGTACCACCCTCTGCATGAAAAAGCTGCCCCTTAGGTCTCTTTTATATCTTTCCCCTCTCACCCTAAACCTATGCCCTCTAGTTCGGACTCCATGACTCCAGGGAAAAGACTTTGCCTATTTATCCTATCCATGCCCCTCATAATTTTGTAAACCTCTGTAAGGTCACCCCTCAGCCTCCGACGCTCCAGGGAAAACAGTCCCAGCCTGTTCAGCCTCTCCCCATAGCTCAAATCCTCCACTCTGGCAACATCCTTGTAAATCTTTTCTGAACCCTTTCAAGTTTTGCAACATCTTTCCCATAGAAAGGAGGCCAGAATTGCACGCAACATTCCAACAGTGGCCTAACCAATGTCCTGTACAGCCGCAACATGACCTCCCAACTCCTGTACTCAATACTCTGACCAATAAAAGAAAGCATACTAAATGCCACCTTCACTATCCTATCTACCTGCGACTCCACTTTCAAGGAGCTATGAACCTGCACTACAAGGTCTCTTTGTTCAGCAACACTCCCTAGACCTTACCATTAAGTGTATAAGTCCTGCTAAGATTTGCTTTCCCAAAATGCAGCACCTCACATTTATCTAAATTAAACTCCATCTGCCATTTCTCAGCCCATTGGCCCACCTGGTCAAGATTATTGGAATCTGAGGCAACCTTCTTCACTGTCCACTACACCTCCAATTTTGGTGTCATCTGCAAACTTACTAACTGTACCTCTTATGCTCGCATCCAAATCATTTATATAAATGATGAAAAGTAGAGGACCCAGCACCGATCCTTGTGGCACTCCACTGGTCACAGGCCTCCAGTCTGAAAAACAACCCTCCACCACCACCCTCTGTCTTCTACCTTTGAGTCAGTTCTGTATCCAAATGGCTAGTTCTCCCTGTATTCCATGAGATCTAACCTTGTTAATCAGTCTCCCATGGGGAACATTGTCGAACGCCTCATTGAAGTCCACGTAGATCACATCTACCGCTCTGCCCTCATCAATCCTCTTTGTTACTTCTTCAAAAAACTCAATCAAGTTTGTGAGACATGATTTCCCATGCACAAAGCCATGATGACTATCCCTAATCAGTCCTTGCCTTTCCAAATACATGTACATCCTGTCCCTCAGGATTCCCTCCAACAACTTGCCCACCATCGACGTCAGGCTCACTGCTCTATAGTTCCCGAGCTTGTCCTTATCACCCTTCTTAAACAGTGGCACCACATTAGCCAACCTCCAGTCTTCCAGCACCTCACCTGTGACTATCGATGATACAAATATCTCAGCAAAAGGCCCAGCAATCATTTCTCTAGCTTCCTACACCTGATCAGGTCCTGGGGATTTATCCACCTTTACGCATTTCAAGACATCCTGCAAGGTGTCATCATCTATTTCGGCACGGTGGCACAGTGGTTAGCACTGCTGCCTCACAGCGCCAGAGACCCGGGTTCAATTCCCGTCTCAGGCGACTGACTGTGTGGAGTTTGCACGTTCTCCCCGTGTCTGTGTGGGTTTCCTCCGGGTGCTCCGGTTTCCTCCCACCATCCAAAGATGTGCAGGTCAGGTGAATTGGCCATGCTAAATTGCCCGTAGTGTTAGGTAAGGGGTAAATGTAGGGGTATGGGTGGGTTTCGCTTCGGCGGGTCGGTGTGGACTTGTTGGGCCGAAGGGCCTGTTTCCACACTGTAATCTAATCTAATCTAATTTCCCTACAGTCTATATCTTCCATATCCTTTTGTGTTGGAGTACGATTCTGCTTCTGACACCTGCAGCGCCTCATGGATACCCAGTTTTTGATTAGATTAGATTACAGTGTGGAAACAGACCCTTCGGCCTAAAAAGTCCACACCGACCCGCCGAAGCGCAACCCACCCATACCCCTACCTTTACCCTTACCTAACACTATGGGCAATTTAGCATAGCCAATTCACCTGACCTGCACATCTTTGGACTGTGGGAGGAAACCCACGCAGACACGGGGAGAATGTGCAAACTCCACGCAGTCAGTCACCTGAGGCGAGAATTGAACCAGGGTCTCTGGCGCTGTGAGGCAGCAGTGCTAACCACTGTGCCACCGTGCGAGATCTGCTTAAAGTCTATCACATTTAGCATGGTGATAGTGCCACACAACATGATTAATAAATTTTTTTTGGTGGAGTGACAGGACTGTCTTTTAAAGAGAAACTGCAGCAATAGGGCCTATATTCTCTAGTTTCAAACAATTACTCATTGAAGTCCATTGAATGAGATAGACAGAATAGATGCAGGTTAAGATGTTTCCCTTGGTGGGGGATTGGTCCACTCTACTGTGGAATGTGCAGTTAAACATTTGTGATTGGTCGGACATAATTTGGAGTCTTGAGTTCCAAAATAACAGCAGTGACGTCATATTTTTAGCAGACATTCACCATATGCAACATAATGCTCTAAAAATATGATTTCACAGAATTATACAGCACAGGAGACCATTTAACCCACTGTGTCTGCACTGGCCAACAAAAAGTCATTCAACCTAATCCCACTTTCCAGATTTGGTCTGTGTCCTTAAAGGATACGCTTTAAGTTCATTCTTAATTATTTTTATGAAAATGTCTACTTTTCAGACAGTGAGCTCCAGGACACCACCAACTCTAGATGAAATATTTTCTCTTAAAACCTCTCAAAAACTCTCACCTCTTACCTTAAATCTATATCCCCTGATTATGGCCCTTCAACCAAGGGGAAAACAACGTTTTATCTCTTTGTATTAACACTTCAAAATTTTATAAACTTCAATAAAACTCTCCCTTCAGCCCCTTTGTTCCAGAGAAAACAACCTTCGCTTATCCAATCCTCTATCATAACTAAAATTCTCCATTTTTGGCAACATCCTTGTAAATCTCATCTCGACTGTCTGATGCAATCACTTCTTTCTAATGTTCAATGACCAAAATAACATGCAGTACCCCAGCTGAGATCGAATTAGTGTTTTATACTCCTTCAGTTATACCTTGGTTAATAAAAGCAAACATCCCACACATTTTCTTGACCAACTTATTTACTTGTTAATTTCAGGAGTTTGCACACCGTATACATTATTTCACACTTTTCCTGACTGAGCGCTAATTGCCAATGTTCAGTTCATCTGGCAAGTTCAATACATATTCTTGTAGTCATCCTCTTTCTTCTTTATTGTCAACTAAACAGCCAACGTTTGGATCAAATACAATCTTTAAAAATCAGTTCCCGTGCATTCAATAACAAATCATTGATATATATACCAGAAAGAACAAAAGACCTAGTACTGAGCCTAGTGGAAACAGCCTTCTCATCAGGGGAAAAAAACACTAACTAAACAATAAAATGCCTTTATTTTTGTGCCTTGGCACCAATTATGGATCCAACTTGTCTACTCGTCTTGGATTCAAAGACGTTTTGCTTCTGTGAACAGTCTGACATTTGAAGTGGTGATCAAATGCACTAGCCTCATTAACCAAGTTACTGAATATTTTGAGAACGCAATCATGTTACTGACACATAACGTTCCCCAAAGTGTACAAAGGCATCATCGGGCACCGATGGAACCCAAAAATGGGTCCCAGGCATTCATAAATTCTGTACCATGAGTCTTTAAAACTGTAAAAGCAAGGAAAGGCCATGTTTAATTTCTGATTTTTGGTTGGCGTTTTATGTGGCAGAAAGGAAGATGGTTGTGTTTGTTGGAGGTCAGTCAGCTCAGCTCCAGGACATCTCTGCAGGAGTTCCTCAAGGTAGTATCCTAAGGCCCAATCATATTCAGCTGTTTCATCAATGACCTTCCCTCCATCAGGTCAGTCGTGGGGATGTTTGCTCATGATTGCACAATGTTCAGCACTGTTTCCAGCTCCTCAGATACTGAATCAGTCCATGCCCAAATGCAGCAAGATCTTAATAATCATAGAATCCCTTCAGTGTAGAAGCAGGCCATTCGGCCCATCAGGTCCACATCGACCCTCTAAAGAGCACTCTGCCCAGATCCATCCCTCTATCCTATCCCTGCAACCCTGCATTTCCCAGGGCTCATGCACCTAGCCTGCACTTCCCTGGACACTATGAGCAATTTAGCACAGCCAATCCACCTAACCTGCACATCTTTGTACTGTGAGAGCAAACCCACACAGACACAGGGAGAATGTGCAAACTCTGCACAGACAGTCGCCTGAGGCTGGAATCAAACCCAGGTGCCTGGCACTGAGGCAGCAGTGCTAACTGCCGAGCCACTGTGCTGCCCCAAAATCAGGCTTGTGTGCAGCAGTGGTAAGTAACAGTCATGGCACACAAATGAAAGGCAAGAACATTCTCCAACAGGACAGAATCTAACCATTGTCCCTTCACATTGAATGGTGTTACCATCACTGAATACCCCACTATGAACATCTAGGGGTTATCATTGATCAGAAACTCATCTGTATTTGACACAGAAATAGATTGGTGATAAGAGCAGGTCAGAGGCTATGACTCCTGCAGTGAATAATGTACCTCCCTGACTCTACAAAGCCTGTCTAGTACTATAGAAATTCTCCAAGGCTCTTTCCAAACTCGCAATCAATTCCATCTCGAAAGACAAGGACAGCAAATACATGGGAACACCCCACCTGCAAGTTCCTCATTATCCGACTTGGAAATATATCACTCTCCCTTCAGTATCACTGGGTCAAAATCCTGGAACTCTCTCCTTAATGGTTTTGTAGGTCTATCTACAGCACATGGATTATAATTGTTCAAGAAGGCACTTCACCACCACCTTCCCAAGAGCAACTAGGAATGCATATCAATACTGGCCCAGCTTTGCCCACATCCCATGAATGAATTAAAACAAAAAAAAACTTATGCTGAGCTACCTCCTCTCTGTTAAAGTTACAACAATTTCCAGTAGCCTTGGATTAGGTAAAGAGAAGAGAGGCCAAGGTGTTATAAGCGAGCTTCTGTGTCAATGGCAGCTTAGAACATGACTGGGTCAATTGCAAAGCTGTCAATTGTAAGTACATGGATGATGAGTACTTAAAACAAGGTACATAAAAGTAATTGCAACTTATGAGGGAGTCATTGCTGATGAGAAAGAAAGCCAGGTAGAGGACGGGATGGAAGCAAGAACCACAAGTACTTGTGAAATCAATAATGAAACAATATATCAGAGCATCATGCCTCAGGATGGAAAAATGAACAATAAAATTAAACTCTAATAAGCGCATTTTGTTCGCTACATGCCCTTGTGACATACATCAGGCACCAAAGCAATGTAACTAAATGAAATGCCTGTTATCAAAGTACATTTGAACAAAAGCATTTACCTTGATTCTTCTCAGCATCTTCCACACTACCAATATACGTAGCCCCTCCTGCTCCCTCACTGTGGTCTACCGTTGGATCCAATGCATAACCTAAAATTGGAATGAATAATCTAAAATTATTTCAAAATAGGTAATTTATAGAGTGAGAAAAAAGAATTGATGGCAATGAAATAACATTTATTCATCTTCAGGATTCCCTGCAAAGTATTTATAGAAAAAGAAAGAAGGACGGAACCAGCCAGGCAAGATTTGCTGAGAGCTGCTTCACAGAGTATTGTCCATCATCACACCAGACTTGTCACAAAGTAGGTCCTGGGAAACAAGCCATAGCACATTTACCAAGAAGAACAATTGTGAAGCAATCAAAATTAAAATTGGCCAGAATCATGTTGAGAATAGCTTTTAATCATCTTTGCCACCTATCGAATTGTTACAAAAAATAGAATTTATTTATAATTGCATGAGAACAGATTATCTATTATAATTACAGATGAATATCACAACATTAATTGAAATGAAACAAAAACATGTCAGAAATACATAATAGATACAATGGTATTTTTGAAGAGAGACACCAAATTAATATTTCAGATCAATCACCTTTCAACAACAACTATGTATATAGCATCTTTAAAGAAATAAATCCTCGCATGGTACTCTAATGAAGTGTTATAAATCCAAATTTGACATTGAGCAATGCAAGGAGATATTAAAGTTTGATCAAAGATGTACCTCTTAAGGTGTATTTCAAAACAGGAAATAAAGAGATTTGGGAAAGGGATTTCAGGGCTTAGGATATCAGCAGCTGAATGTTGGAGCACTTAAAATGGAATGCTCAAGAGGATCAAATTAAAGGAGTGCAGGTATCACAGAGCATGCATTGGCATTCAGCTCAACTGTTACAAAGCTGTTCTTACCCTCATAACACATCACACAAAGAAATGTCTCTCAGCCTGTCTGCTAACTCTGATAATTTTAAGTACAGGTAGTTCTCCTAGAACGTTCGTTTATTAAGTGTGATTTGTCTGGAATGCGATTTGTGAATTAGCAACTTTTTTTTATACAAACCAAACTCCCATTTACTGCTACGCGATTCTCACCCCCAACACTAGGTGTCGTACTTTCAAAATAAAAAATAAAAAACCAAAGAACTGCAGTTGCTGGAAATCAGAATCATAATCAGAAATTGCTGGAAAAACTCAGTATGCTTACTACCATCTCTGGAGAAAAAGAGTTTCAATGTTTCAGTTTCAATGACTCTTCTTTGAAACAGAAGAAAATCCATACGGGGAGATATAGTACACTACACTGGGATTACTCGTGTAGTACAGAGGTTCAAATTCCACCATGCAGCTGGTATTAAGTAACTAAAAACAAGCCTACTGGTGGCCATATAACTATTGTCAATTGTCAAAGAAGCCCAGTTGGTTCACTGAAGTACTTTAAGGCAGCAAATCTGTTACTGTCACCTGGTCTGACCGACAACTGACTCTGGACAGCAATATGATTAACTTTCTTTTTCATTGAAAAAGTTTCCGAATATTTTACGAAATTATACAATCACTATAAAATAGTGTGACAATCTTATAGTATAACAACAACAATAAAAAAACGACTCTACTTCACAAACAAATTAGAGAAAAAAGATCTATCCATACTATGATTCAATAAATAATTAAACAAAATAAACTAAATTGAATTAGATTGAACTAAGTTAAATTACAGCACTCAGCGCAGCCCCACCAAAGCTCCCCATCACTGGGAGCGACAGTTGGCATACCCGTATTTATTCGGGATTCTTCCTCTCAGGGGCACCCAGCCCGCCAGACACAGCCCTCATGGCTACACAAAGGCTCTAATCAACATGGCCGACAAGTCTGCATCAGTATGGTTCAAGAAGGGCCACCATTACCTCTAAAAAAGTAACCGTTTTCTGGTGCACCATACTTGCTTTAATAAGAGGTCTCCTGTGACAAGAGATGAAAGAACCAAGCCAACTGTTAAATCTCTGTAACGCTTGCCTAGGTAGCATCAGAGGGAGCATTCGCATGGGACGTAATAAATGAGGAAGAACATTCATTTTGACGAGAGCTATTCTACCCAACCAAGATATTGGTAGAGCCTCTCTACACTGAAGGTCCTGTCTGATCTTCTCCAGCAAGTGCACAAAATTAGCTTTACATAATTGATCAAAGGCAAGAGTAACAAAAATGCCTAAATATAGAAAACCTCCCTGTGACCATCTGAAAGGGAATCGGATTCCACCTTCAAGTTCGGGTACTCCCACAAGATCCCCCACGGGTATGGCCTCCAATTTCATGAAGTTAATTTCATACCCTGAGAAACAGCCAAATAAATTAACCTTTTGTATTAAACAAAACACAGATATTGTCAGCTTAGATAGAAAAAGAAGTGTGTTGTCTGCATAAAGGGTGTTGTCCTCCTGACCCTATCTCTGGAGTAACTACATTGGGGTCCCTCAGGATGGCCTCTGCTAACAGCTCAATCACTAATGTAAACAGCAGCGGTGAGAGAGGGCATCCTTGCTGGCTACCTCTACCAATACTAAAATTGTCAGACCTTATGCTATTGGAGATAACCGCTGCCTTAGGATCATTATATAATACTGCCACTCACCTGGCGAAACCGTGCCCCCCGACTGCCGCCCCAAAGACTAAACCATTCCAGGAGATAAAAAAGTCATACGCTTTTTCTGCGTCTAGGGAGACTACCTAGCTCGAACTCAACCCCTACTGACACATCTGAACCATGTTCAGTGCTCTTCTAATGTTGTTAGAGGACCTGCGATGTTTAATAAAACCTGCCTGGTCCTCCTTTACAATAGAAGGCAATACTTTCTCCAACCTCAGCGTTAATATTTTCGACAGAATTTTAAAATCCATGTTTAGCAGCGAGATGGGCCTTTACGAAACACAGTCCTCGGGGACTTTCCCTCTCTTCAGAATAAGGGAGATATTAGCTTCTTTCAGGGAGGATGGGAGGCAGTCCTGACTGTACGAATAATTGTATGTGTCCAACATTGGCCCAGCCAACACATTTATAAATTCCTTATAAAACTTGTACTGAAATCCATCCGGGCCGGGCGCTTTAACACTTTGGAGCTGCCACACCACCTCCTGTATCTCTTGGATTGTCAGAGGGGCATTCAAAAGGGACTAGATTAGAGTGGTGCTGGAAAAGCACAGCAGGTCAGGCAGCATCCGAGGAGCAGGAAAATCGATGTTTCGGGCAAAAGCCCTTAAAAGGAACGCCTGCTCCAGAGTTACACCTGGAAGGTCCAAGTTCTTAAAAAAGGACTCAATCTTCACAAACCTGTCCTCACAGCCCTCCAATCGATACAACTCAATAGAATTTCCTAAATGCCACATTAATCTTTTTGGAATCGCAAGAGAACTAGTACATTCTCTGACGGATGTGATAGATTGGCCAGATATGCCAGGTATCTACCTGGCTTATCATCATACTCGAATAACTTCTGTTTTGCAAAGGAGATCTCCCTCTTTGCTGTCTGGGTGAGCGAAGATTTCAGAGCAGCCCTGAGGGCTATAATCCACAGCTACTTGGTAACAGATGGCCTATCAAAGTATGCCGTCTCAGTTGCCGCCTTCAACGTGACATCAAGCATACGCTGTTGTTCTCCCCTCTGCTGCTTCCAGGTCACCGAGTAAAAATATAATCAAACCCCTTGGCAGTCTCCCAGAGCACCAATGGGTCACTAGCCGTACCCAAATTAATATCCCAGAAAATGTTAAATTCCTGTGAAAAGTACTCAATAAGCTGTCCTTCAGGAGAAAAAGATTCATGCGCCAATGCCGCAAGCCTGTCCCATTACCTCTGGCCTTAACCTCCAAATACATACACTGCTGCATGGTCAGACATGACTATGTTCCCAATTCTAAAGGACAGTAACGAATCCAAAAAGGCCGGTCGGGCAAAAACCATGTCAATTCTTGGGTGGCAATTGTGTGGACTGGAGAAGGTAAAATCCCTAGCCTCAGGGTGAAGACATCTCCACACACTTACCAGCCCCATCTCCCCACCCAAGTCCACCAGTTGTTTGGATTGTGGGGAGGTGCCTGGGAGACCCCGGGGCATCCTGTCTACCTCAGGGTCCAGAAGACGATTGAAGTTTCCCTCTATAATCATGCGGCACACTCCAAGGGCCATCAACCTGGAAAGTGCATTCGTTAAAAACTTAAGCAGGTGTGCCAAGGGGGCACTGTTGGGTACCTTACAGAGTACTGAATATTCAAGTTTCTCAGCCTCTTCTTTACTTCATCAAGGGTCTTCTTCATGCAGATCACAGGCGCAGAAAAGTTCTGAAAAAACATAATTTTTTGATCCCTTGGAGATCAGGCCCTGTGGATTCTTCCTCAGTGGTCTGGAAGCTTCCAACACCATTTATTTATCTCTCTAGTGCTTATCTCTAAAGTGCTGGAGTCACACTCACACCAGTCAGAGGTTGCTGGTCTGATCCAGGCCTGCGCACTGCGACCCGATGGCCCACTCGGCTTGCACCTAGCCCGCCACAACTTGCAGCACCAAAAACTGCGGGAGCCATTGTTCCAGAAAGCTGACTAACTGACCTCCTTCCTCCCGTTCTGGCAGCCCAGTAAGACGGATGCTCTTCCGACGATGTGGATCCGAGGTCGTCGAACTGCTCCACTAAGGCCCGCACCTGCCTTTCCAGGGCCTGAACCCGACCCACTGAAGATTCTGCCGTGGTCTCTGAAGCTGCGGCCTGCTGCTCTAACTCCTCCACGCGCTGCTGAGACGTTGGATCTCCTGCTCATGCTTTTGCAGCTTGGTCGAGATCGGTTCCAGCCTGGTTCAGGTGTCCTCCATCGCTGATTCAATCTTCTCTTGGAGTTTCATGAACTCAGAGACCAGGCCCTGCTGTCCAAAGGAATGTCTGCAGAATCAACCCTGCAGCTGCAGGCGTGTCCGTTGCTGCAGGGGAATGCCCTGCTGGTTGTGATCCTTGCGGCCCTTTTCCCTTAGTCATCTTCCCTGATCACCAAAACTAATGCACAAATATTCTGCGGACCTAAAATTGCCGATTTTTCCAAAATAATTTATCAGGGGTGGGTAAAAGCACCTTGCCTCGGTTACTCTGCTGGTGTATTAAAACATGTGGATCAAATTCTTGGCTTAATTAAAAAGCAAATTAATATCCCAGAAGAGTCAGGTATAAAGAATTTAAAACAATGCAGACAAAACCTGGTCTTGAATAACTGAATGAGCCTGATGCACAAAATGCCTTTTCTAACTTATCGATCTTTTACATTAATTACTATTCATCCCAACCAATAAACAATAGAGCATAAGAACTAGGATCAGGAGTACGCCGTCTGGCCCTTCGAATCTGCTGTGCAATTCTGTAAGATCATGGCTGATCTTTTCGTTGCTTCAGCTCCACTTATCCGCCCTCTCACTATAACCCTCAATTCCTTTACTGTTCAAAAAATTATCTATCTTAGCTTTAAAAACATTCAGTGAAGTAGCCTCAACTACTTCACTAGGCAGGGAATTCCATATATTTACGACCCTCTGGGTAAAGAATTCGGTCCTAAATCTGCTAATTTTGAGGCTAAGCCCTCTTGTTCTAGTTTCACCCACTAGTGGAAACATCCTCCCTACTTCTATCTTATCTGTTCCCTTCATAATTTTATGTTTCTATAAGATTCCCCCCATTCTTCTAAATTCCAATGAATGTAATCCCAGTCTACTCAGTGTCTCCTCATAAGCCAACCCCCTCAACCTAGTGAATCTCCCCTGCACCCCTCCAATGCCAGTATATCCTTTCTCAAGAAAGACCAAAACTGCACACAGTAATCCAGATGTGGCCTCATCAGCACTCTGTACAGCTACAACATAACCTCTCTGCTTTTAAACTCAATCCCTTTAGCAATGAAGGACAAAATTCTATTTACTTTTTTAATTACCTGTTGCACCTGCAGACCAAACTTGCGAGATTCATGCAGGAACACTCAGGTCCCTCTGCACAGCAGCATGCTGCAATTTTTTCAGCATTCAAGTAATAATTCTTTTTATTGCACAAAGATTCTGCGGACCTAAAATTGCCGATTTTTCCAAAATTATGGATGAAATATTCAACATGTAACAAAGCACCTCTTATTTGGAAGGGATGACTTCAATTCTACTGGACATTGGCTCACAATATACTGAAATGGATGACTTTACATTTATTAACACTGTATTCCATCTGCCAGACCTATACCCACTCATGTAAACTATGTCCCTCTGCAACGTTCGCAGTCCTCTACACACTTTGATCTACCACTCATCTTAGCGTCATCTACAAACTTTGACACATTACACATGGTCCCCAACTCCAAATCATCTATGTAACTTGTGAATAATTGCGGTCCCAACACTGATCCCTAAGGCACACCCCTAGCTGAAACAAACCTTCCAGCCAGCAGGGCACCCATTTCTTCCATCAGGTTTAATGGGAATTTGGGAATTTCAGAAACCTGGGTTCGAACAGAATGCAGGAAAGCACAACCAAAGTCTCAACATGAAAGTTCTGACAAGGGTCACTGAACTCGGGACACTGGCTTTATTTTTTGCTCTATGGATTTTTTTGCTTTTTTCACTCATAGGATATGGATGTCACTGGCTGGCCAACATTTGCTGTGGGTCTGCAGTCACATGTAGGCCAGACCAGATAAGGACAGCAGCATCTTATCTAAAGGGCACAAGTGAACAAGAATTTGTTTTTAAAAAGCACAATCTATACTGGTATTGTGGTCATCATCAAACTTTTAATTCCAAATTTTTATTGAATTCAAATTCCATATCTGTTATGGTGCGATTCAAACCCAGGACCCTTGATTAATAATTTACTGATATTATAAAGCATCATCCACCCAGGATAGTGTCAAAATTACTGAGTTCGTCCAACACTTTCTGTTTCTGTTTCAGATTTCCAGCATTTGCAGTTCTGTATTTTATTTTCTGAAAACCTCCTTTCTTCTAGCTGTAAGATACTGACTGAAACATGTTTGGGCAATCTTGGCCCCATTCCCAGGAGGTACAAGTTCACAATACAACACAGTACCCATAAATTGAAACAGATCAATACTAAAGTAATGATCTAATTCAGAGAGATTGCCAACCGCAGAGGAAGAAATTGAAAAATTCTGAAGAAAGATCAGGATCAACAAAAATTGCTCAGGCAAAGTAAAGAGAATCAGACAATAAAAACACAAAATTCTGGAAAGATCAGGATGTGTGTGTGTGTGTGTGTGTGTGTGTGGGTGTGGAAATTGCAGGCTGTTTTGCTTTGTAGATTGCTAGTATGTGGATGGAATTGCGGGCTGTTTTGCTTTGTAGATTGCTAGTATGTGGATGGAATTGCGGGCTGTTTTGCTTTGTAGATTGCTAGTATGTGGATGGAATTGCGGGTTGTTTTGCTTTGTAGATTGCTAGTATGTGGATGGAAATTGCCATCATGAATCAAGAACATTTGACATGTCAAAATTCGGAAAAACAAAATCAATACTTTAACTTGTCTTGGGGCCACTCAGATGTGCATCATATTTTCTGTACCAGTCTATCTCATTGAACTCGACCAGAAAACAGCTGATCTTCTGTGCCCTATTTACAAAAGAACCACACAATATAGCTAGTGTAACCAATGTAGAACAACTGGCCTTTTAATATGTCAGCAGCAACAGAGTTCTAGGTTACAGCTGGAACCCTGGCAAAGAATATGGCAAAGAGAAACAGAATAATAGACAAATATAAATATCTCGACTTAAAGAGCGAAAATAGACTCTTTCTGTAATGGGAGGTTGAGGCTAACTTGGGTTAAAGGACTTTAGTTTCAATCTTCCCTCTGGTGCAATGTCCCATTATTAAATGCTGTACAATGTTGCTTTGACAAGTTTAGTTGCAAGAAAGTTTTAAATATTGGATGCCAGAAAATCTCTTCATTTTGTTCAAAGTTGAGACACAGAAAATAGAAAGGTCACTGCCTGAGCTTTAGAGTCAAGTTACATCGAATATTGGAGCAGGAGTAGGCCATTCAGCCCTTTGAGTCTGCCCTGCCATTCAATATGATCATAGCTCATTATTCAACTCAGTATCCTTTCCTGTTTTCTCCATATGTTTAATCCCCTTGAGTAGCAAAACATCCCTACTTCCTTACTTGAATCCTCCCGCTTGAAAGCCAACATACCATTTACTGCCTTCCTGTATGCCTACTCTCCCTGACTGGCATACAAAGATACTCAGGTCTCGTTGTACTTTTTCCTTTTTCCAATCTATTGCCATTCAGGTAATAACATGCCTTCCTCTTTTTGCTACCAAAGTGCATAACCTCACATTTATTCACAGTATACTTCATCCATTATGCATTTGCCTACTCACTCAATTTGTCCAAATCATAGAATCCCGATTACTCTGAAGAATCTCTGCATCTGCCTCACAACTCATCCTCCCATCAAACTTTGAGTCATCTGCAAACTTGGAGATATTGCAGTTAGTTCCTTCATCTAAATCATTAATATATATTGTGAATAGCTGGGATCCAAGTGCTGATCTCTGCACCCACTCATCACTGTCTGCCACTTAGAAAGAGAACGATTTAGTTCTGCTCTTTGTTTTCTGTCTGTCAACCAGTTCTCTATCAGTGTTAGCACATTATCCCCAGTCTCATGTGTTTTCATTTTTTTGAAGTTATCTGACCTCATTGGGAATGATGACAAGAACACTATAACTTGCAATGATAATCTTGAAATTGAAAGGGATGGGGGGATGGGGGGGGTTGTGGGGTGGTGGTGAAGGTAAATAGTTCTATGATGTTCACTTCTGATTGTTAGTCACCAAGCTCTGTTGGAAATGTGCACGTGTAAATATTAGACAAAGTCAGGATCAATCACAACTGTACCGATCTTGCAGTAAACTGCAACTGACATTCATTATCAAGACTTATACTTTAACTAAAGCCTGTTGGGTACCCCAGTAAAAGAAAACCTACATTTATCAGGAAGTGGGAAGCAGTTAAAAATGGAAAAAGATACAAATATTGAGACATTACTGTATTAACTTACCATACCAGAGCTTATTTCTGCAATGTGAATTATAAAGTTCTGTTTTGGAAAACATTGTCAGCAAATACACTCCCAGCATGAGAGGAATTGGAGCGAATATGATCATAGAACATTAATGGCAGCAGCTCAACTTGATAAAGCCTTTAAAAAAGCTAATGGAATTCAGTTCTATCCCATGAAATACAGAATATGAAAGCTAGGAGGCAACAACAAACATATTAGACTTGGGCCTAGGGAGCAGCATTACTGAACATGACATAATCTTGTCAAAGTGCTGATAGTGATGAGAATAGTTATAGACTAGAACAACACATGGGGAAAACTTAATAACAGTTAGGAGTGGGGAGGGAATTGGAGCAAAGTGAGCTGGTGTTAAGTCAAGTAACCAAGAAAAGAAAACCTGATTTTTCAAAGTTCCTGCAGAATTTAACAGTAGGACCTGTATTTAAGAGACAGGTTGCCTGTTAAGCGGTCGGCACATATTGGGAAGGATCAGAAATCTGCACTAGGGAAAGACAGGGAGGCATCATAAAAATACCAGAGACAAAAACAGTAAATGCTGGAACGTAGCCTCTTTTGTACTGCATGCAAGATTGTGGAGACCTTCAAATTGTTGTCTTCCTGGTTGTGCAAGAACAGGAGCTTACTTTTGTGCGGCCTGCATGGAATCTTTTGGGATACAGTTCACGCCTAGAGAGAATATTAATTGTCTAGTTTTAAGACTTGCAATGTATCAAGTTAAAAACAAAGCATCATTAGTAATGCTGTATTTTCAAATGTAACAAGATCATTTTTATTTAAAAATAAAAAAACAGCAGTTGTTTTTATTGTGCATACATGAACGTACTGGGGTGGGGGGAGGGGACTGTCTGATTTGTGCTAGGACAAAAGAGTGGCATGGTGGCTCAGTGGTTAGCACTGCTGCCTCACAGCACCAGGGTCCCAGATTCGATTCCAGCCTTGGGTGACTGTCTGTGTGGAGTTTGCACATTCTCCCCGTATCTACGTGGATTTCCTCCGGGTGCTCCGGTTTCCTCCCACAATCTGGCCATGTTAAATTGCCCATAGTGTTAGGTGCATTAATCAGAGGGAAACAGGTCTGGGTGGGTTACTTTTCGGAGGGTTAGTGTGGACTTGTTGGGCTGAAGGGCTTGTTTCCACACTGTAGGGAATCTAATTTAATCTAATCTAATAGCTTGATCATATTTCAAATTCAGATGATCCAGGACAAATTAACTGGTAAGGTCACATTTTACACTTGTTATTTCAATAATATTTTACAACTGTGATTACTGATCTGCAGAAATTAAATTTTTACAAAGCTAAAGTATAAGAAAAGGTATGAAAAACAAAAGGACGGGCTAAATTAATAAAGAAAAGGAGAGTGTTAAATACGAATATTAACACAAAAATATTAATCAACATGGATTCAGATTACCAGGAACAACAAGATGACAAATAACAGAAGGGATATTAGCTGAAACTGGGAGCAGTCTTAAATGACCAGAAGGCATTTGCTCAGGTGCCACATCAAAGGTTATTGCAGGGACAAAAAAGCTCTGGTGTAGGGGATAATATATTAATATGGATAGAAGATTGGCTGGCAGGCAGAAAACAAAGAGTTGGTATAAATTAGTCTTTGCCTGAGTGGCATGATATGATGTGTGGATCTATGCTAGTTGCCTCAACATTTTACAATTTACACTCATAACTTGGATGAGGGAGAAAAGGCATGGTGGCTAAATTCCCAAGTGACACCAAGAGAGGTTTGAAAGTATGTTGTGAAGAAGTCATAAGGAAGTTGCAGGTGTATAGATGAGTTGTGAGTGGGCAAAAGTCTGGTAGACGGAGTATAATGTGAAAAAATGTGAAATAATCAATTTTGGCAGAAAGGATAAAACAGTAAGCTTTACTTTGAGAATAACTGCAGAATTCCAAGGTGCATAAGGATTTAGGTGTTCCAGAGCACAAGCCATAAAATCTTAATATACAGGTATAGCATGTCATTAATTAGTATCTGTTATGTGTGAGAAGACCTGAACATAAAGGTGGTGTTATGCTTCAGTTATACAGGGCACTTATGAGACCACAGCTCTAACAGTGTATGGTCTCCTTATTCAAGGACGGATGTAAATGCATTTGGAGTAGTTCAGAGGAGGTTTAGTAGACTAAAACCGGAAATGAGTGGGTTGGCTTATGAGCATCGAGTGGACAGGCTGAACTTGTTTCCACTGGAGTTTGAGAGAGCGCGGGGAGTGGTTGGTTGATGTGTAAGATTCTGAATGATCTTGATAGGGTAGAAGTGGAAAGGATGATTCCTCTTGTGGGTGAGTCTAGAACCAGGGGTTACTGTTTTAAAATTAAGGGTTATTAGGCAGGGGAATCAGAGGTAATTGGGGGTTAATGGAAATGTGGAATTCGAAACACAAACAGATCAGCCATGACGTTACTGATGGCGAGCAGGCTTGTAGGATCAAATAGTCTACTTTTGCTCCTATTTAGTGTGTGGGTATTTAAGAGTCACAGGTTTCCAGTGATTTAACAAGTCAGATATACTGAAGATCACACACTTTGCATTTTGCCCCCAGTATTCATACACTGCAATATTTCAGAAATTCAACATGCTAATGTATTCAATACCAAAACATTCAGGTTTGTTTATATTTTGTCCTTTCGTGCAAGCAAAGTCCTTTATGCACCTTTAAATTTAGCAGCCAGCAGTACTGAATTACACAAGATAGTCCTTTACATATAATTTGAAAATGAATGCTGAATCTCTCGAAGAGGAGTCTCAATTGGAATATGCGATGACAACACTGTCTCAACTGAACATATGGTGCAGATAACACCCAACAGTCATATCAAAACTTGCAAGGAGATTCATTGTTAGAAGATCTAGAGGTTTCTGAGTTGATTGTTCACTGATATTCATTACAAACTCAATGACTCCCACAGATACCTTGATTACACTTTCTTGTAGTAACTATTTCTAAGGCAGAGGCAGACGGTTCCTCTTTAAGCAATGGGGTGAAAGGTTATTGAGGTAGATGGGTATGTAGATTTGAAGTTACAATCAGATCAGCCATGATCTTATTGAAAGGTGGAGATGACATGAGAGGCTACTTTTGCTGCATGTGACACGATCCTCACACTCTGTTTGTTGTAGGCACTCCATTCCATTTTCTCAGTTTCTCCATCCTATCTATTGTGATGACGGTGCTTCCACAATGGTTACCTGCAAAACATTTTCCTTCTCCTTCATGGAATCATAGAATCCCTGTAGTGCAGAAAGAGGCCATTTGGCTTATCACGCATGACACCCCACCCCCAAAGAACAGCATCCCACGCAGATCGAGCATCTCTACCCTATCCCCGAAACCCTGCATTTACCATGGCTAATCCATCTAACCTGCATTTCTGCAGACTCAACTGGTCAAATTAGCATGGTCAATCCACCTACCTGTACATCTTTGGCCTGTGGTTGGAAACTGCAGCACCCAGCAGAAACTCTGGGAGAACGTATAAACTCCAAGGATTCTGCACTGTTTTGTGCACAGAGCCCTCAATAGTTTCCAATCCATTTTTCATGTTATCACATTCTATCCCATTGGCCTCCTTATTGTTATTGTTATTGGCCTCCTGCTGGGCACACTTTCCTCATTCCTGAAGAAGGGCTTATGCCCGAAACGTCAATTCTCCTGTTCCTTGGATGCTGCCTGACCTGCTGCGCTTTTCCAGCAACACATTTTCAGCTCTGATCTCCAGCATCTGCAGTCCTCACTTTCTCCTCCTTATTGTTATTCATGGTTGTCCTGCCCCATTTCGGTTACCTTCAACTTGCTGTCATGACCATCCCTTCCCTACCCTGTTACCTTCCCATGTAATCGCTGTGACATTTGCCCTTTGATCTCCTCCTACTCACTGTCCAAGTCCTCAAATACTTCTTCCTGGTGAAGCAGCTAGTTACTTGTTCTTCTTCCGATGTACTGTATTGTATTTGCTGCTCACAATGTGGTCTCCTGTACGTTAGTGAGGCCAAATACAGACTGGGTAACTATTACCATTCAGCATATAAACATGACCCTGATCTTCTGGCTGATGCCATTTCAATACACCATTTTGTTCTCATCCTCACATTTCTATCCAAGGTTTGCTGTAATGTTCAAGTGATAGCCAATGCAAGATGGAGAAACAGCACTTCCTTTTTTTTTTGCTTAGATGCTTTACAGCTTTGTGAACTCAATACTAAATGCAACAACTTCAGACCATGAACTCTGACCTCTGTTTTGCCCTCACCTTCCCCAGCCCACAATCTCTGGATTTCTTGGTTTTGCTTTCAACTGCTAACACCTACTCTGGATCAAACTCCCTTTTCTACATCATTAACACTCCCTCTGCCTGTTATGTGACACCTGTGATCTCACACTCCACATTTCCCCGACCTTCTGCTCTATTTGCTCCTCCCACCTTTTTCTACAGAATAAAACCCAACACTTTTCCATCTTTCTTTTCATATCTGGAGAACAGAACTTATATTTTAATTAGTTACTTAAATTGGATTCAAAATACCAGTTTGGTTTGTCTCTCCACAAATGTTGACAGATCTGCTGGATTACTCCAGTACTTTCTATTTTAATTTCAGATTTCTAACATCTGCAGTATTTTGCTTTTGGATTTGTAGAAGGTAATTTATATTTTGTTCTTCACTTTTTTTAGAGTAACAAAAAATGTTAATGAAGAAAAGAGGTAATGGATATGTCCATATGAGTCTAAAAAAATATGAAAAAGTACAGTACCTGGAATTTCCTACCACTATGGGCCTATCTACAGACTGCTTTCTCCACACTGCAAACTTGTCCAGTCCTAATCCCAGTTGCATTCTCTGTTGTCTACAGGACATTAACTCCTGCAGTCCCCGTCAGCATTGGGACAAAAGTTTAGTTGATACATTATTGCACTCATCAAATTCCTTCTAAAAATCTTCAGTTTTTCTTGATCACTTAACAAGTGACATTTCAAAGTGAGAGAAGAATCAGCTTCAACTCTTTCACTGATTTTGTCCGCAGAACTGGGATTCAGCTATTGATGTATAGGCTTGAACCAGAAGATTAAAACCACAACATTGATAACAGATTCCATCGAATGACTCCCATATTTCCCAACCCCAAAGCTTAATGAGACTGTAACTAACAAACCATTCACTCCTGTACTCCATACCAGAAGTAATGTGTAATTAGCATAATATTTGTCCAAATTAACTGGATAAGAGATTAGCTCTGGATGACTATTGTTTTAAAGGACTTGCTTGACACAGACAGTACAAACAAGACTGCAGACAATGCAGTATACACATCACAGGCAACCTCTTCCAAAAAAATAGTTGGAGCTTACCGTAGGTATGAAACGTCCTTCTCTGCTGCTCAAACATGAAATCATTGATATGGGCAGGTTCAGTATATCCAGACAGCATATTTCGAGGAGCAGCCATCTGCTGCGTCCTGAAAGGGTTCACTGGACCAATCTGAAATAAATAATACGTCCATTTGGTTAATTTTTCTGACTCAAATGTATGTCCTTTTATTCTGTATTTGGGAATTTCAGTCACAAAGTATATTACACCACTCAATTTGAAAATATAATTGCTGAATTCATAACGACACTAACATGTTTATGTTGAGATATAAAATGAACACAGACTATAAATTGAGTTTTTACAACCAAATGAGTAAAAACTATTCTTTTTATGAGGAAAATAGTCAGACGTTCTGAAAATAAATTAAATTTGAAGAATGTGTCATATCAGGGGTTTTCTATATTTCAGTGTTCAAATGAACTAACCAACAATCCATTAACTACAAAATGATTTTGGAAACAATTATATCGAATGATTTGTAATCTAATTACAAAATGCTAACGAAATAACACTGATCGAAGGTAAAAGAATATTGGTAACAGTTCAATGGACTGAATTTTATACCCAGCCCCCCCCCCAGTATATTTGAAGACAGGGCTGGCTTTATAAAGTGGGTGGTGAGCCAACCACTTTCCCTTCCAATTGTTTCTTAATTCACATTGATTAAATTCCTCATTTATCTCAAATATGAATGAAAATTAGGAATGAACAGAAACTGCTGGAAAAATTCAGAAGGTCGGGCAGCACCTGTGGAAAGAAATCAGGTTTAACATTTCCAGTCCAGTGACCATTCTTCAAAACATCGGACCCAAAACATTAAGTCTGATATTTCTCCACAGATGCTACCTGACCTGCTGAATGTTTCCAGCAATTTCTGTTTTTGATTTCCAGCATCCGCAGTTCTTCCAGATTTTTGTTTATGAATGAAAATTAACTTTGCAGCAACTGGATCACCAGGAATAGGTTTATAGACTCTCGCTCTGAGGTTGTGATGCGAAGCCAGAGGCAGCAGAACAAAATAACCAACAGTACTATATCATTAATTGCGTTAACCTTTGTCTCTTATTTTGCTTGTTTAAAATGTCTACCCCACCTATCCAGCAAAATTGTACCAGAAAATACAGTGTGGCACAGCCTACACAGTCTTCCATCTGTGATGTATTTTCTCTATCTAAATTATAGAAACAGTTGAACAAAAGCATTCAATAACTGGTAAGCAGTGTTAGTAGGATTATCTACGACTACTAAAAAAGGTAGAAATAATTAAAATGAAATTAATTATTTATGATTTGTTGAGTAAAGTAAAACCATAGTAATGGATTCAAGATAAATATTATGTTACAAGCATGAACTGAAACATAAATCACATTCATTGAATTCCCTGGCACACAACATAGAGTTATAGAGATGTACAGCATGGAAACAGACCCTTCGGTCCAACCCGTCCATGCCGACCAGACATCCCCACCCAAACTAGTCCCACCTGCCAGCACCCGGCCCATATCCCTCCAAACCCTTCCTATTCATATACCCATCCAAATGCCTCTTAAATGTTGCAATTGTACCAGCCTCCACCACATCCTCGGGCAGCTCATTCCATACCCGTACCATCCTCTGCGAAAACGTTGCCCCTTAGGTCTCTTTTATATCTTTCCTCTCTCACCCTAAACCTATGCCCTCTAGTTCTGGATTCCCCCATCCCAGGGAAAAGACTTTGCCAATCCACCCTATCTATGCCCATCATCATTTTGTAAACCTCTATAAGGTCATCCCTCAGCCTCCGACACTCCAGGGAAAACAGCCCCAGCCTGTTCAGTTCTCCCTATAACTCAAATCCTCCAACCCTGGCAACATCCTTTTCTGAACCCTTTCACAACATCTTTCCAATAGGATGGAGACCAGAATTGCACGCAATATTCCAACAGTGGCCTAACCAATGTCCTGTACAGCCGCAACATGACCTCCCAACTCCTGTACTCAATACTCTGACCAATAAAAGAAAGCATACCAAACACCTTCTTCACTATCCTATCTACCTGTGACTCCACTTTCAAGGAGCTATAAACCTGCGCTCCAAGGTCTCTTTGTTCAGCAGCACTCCCTAGGACCTTACCATTAAGTGTATAAGTCCTGCTAAGAATTGCTTTCCCAAAATGCAGCACCTCGCATTTATCTGAATTAAACTCCATCTGCCATTTCACAGCCCATTGGCCCATCTGGTCAAGATCCTGTTGTAATCGGAGGTAACCCTCTTCGCTGTCCACTACACCTCCACTTTTGGTGTCATCTGCAAACTTACTAACTGTACCTCTTATGCTCGCATTCAAATCATTTATGTAAATGACAAAAAGTAGAGGGCCCAGCACCGATCTTTGTGGCGCTCCACTGGTCACAGGCCTTCAGTCTGAAAAACAACCCTCCACCACCACCCTCTGTCTTCTACCGTTAAGCCAGTTCTGTATCCAAATGGCTAGTTCTCCATGTATTCCATGAAATCTAACCTTGCTAATCAGTCTCCCATGGGGAACCTTGTCGAACGCCTTACTGAAGTCCATATAGATCACATCTACTACTCTGCCCTCATCAGTCTTCTTTGTTATTTCTTCAAAAAACTCAATCAAGTTTGTGAGACATGATTTCCCACGCACAAAGCCATGTTGACTATCCCGAATTAGTCCTTGCCTTTCCAAATACATGAACATCCTGTCCCTCAGGATTCCCTCCAACAACTTGCCCACCACAGAGGTCAGGCTCATTGGTCGATAGTTCCCTGGCTTGTCCTGACCACCCTTCTTAAACAGTGGCACCACTTTTGCCAACCTCCAGTCTTCCGGCACATCACTTGTGACTATCGATGATACAAATATCTCAGCAAGAGGCCCAGCAATCACTTCTCTAGCTTCCCACAGCGTTCTCGGGTACACCTGATCAGGTCCTGGGGATTTATCCACCTTTAACCGTTTCCAGACATCCAGCACTTCATCCTCTGTAATATGGACATTTTGCAAGATGAGACCATCTATTTCCCTACAGTCTATATCTTCCACAGTAAATACTGATGCAAAATATTCATTTAGTATCTCCCCATTTTCTGTGGCTCCACACAAAGGCGGCTTTGCTGATCTTTGAGGGGCCCTATTCTCTCCCTAGTTACCCTTTTGTCCTTAATATATTTGTAAAAACCCTTTGGATTCTCCTTAATTCTATTTGCCAAAGCTATCTCATGTCCCCATTTTGCCCTCCTGATTTCCCTCTAAAGTATACTCCTACTTTCTTTATACTCTTCTAAGGATTCACTTGATCTATCTGTCTGTACCTGACATATGCTTCCTTCTTTTTCTTAACCAAACCCTCAATTTCTTTAGTCATCCCAGCATTCCCTATACCTACCAGCCTTCCCTTTCACCCTGACAGAAATATACTTTCTCTGGATTCTTGCTATCTCATTTCTGAAGGCTGAACATATCCCGCCAATCAAGCTTTTGAAAGTCCTTGCCTAATACCGTCAAAATTGGCCTTTCTCCAATTTAGAACTTCAACTTTTAGATCTGCTCTATCCTTTTCCATCACTATTTTAAAACGAATAGAATTATGGTCACTGGCCCCAAAGTGCTCCCCCACTGACAACTCACTCACCTGCCCTGCCTTATTTCCCAAGAGTCGGTCAAGGTTTGCACCTTCTCTAGTAGGTACATCCACATACTGAATCAGAAAATTGTCTTGTACACACTTAAGAAATTCCTCTCCATCTAAACCTTTAAACACTATGGCAGTTCCAGTCGATGTTTGGAAAGTTAAAAGTCCCCTACCATAACCACCATATTATTCTTACAGATAGCTGAGATCTCCTTACAAGTTTGTTTCTCAATTTCCCTCTGACTATTGGGGGGGTCTATAATACAATCCCAATAAGGTGATCATCCCTTTCTTATTTCTCAGTTCCACCTAAATAACTTTCCTCGATGTATTTCCAGGAATGTCCTCTCTTAGCACAGCTGTAATGCTATCCCTTATCAAAAATGCCATTCCCCCTCCTCTTTTGCCTCCCTTTCTATCCTTCCTGTAGCATTTGTATCCTGGAACATTCAGCTGCCAGTCCTGCCCATCCCTGAGCCATGTTTCTGTAATTGCTATGATATCCCAGTCCCATGTTCCTAACCATGCCCTGAGGTCATCTGCCTTCTCTTTCGACCCCTTGCATTGAAATAAATGCAGTTTAATTTATTAGTCCTACCTTGTCCCTGCCTGCCTTGACTGTTTGACTCTCGTCTGTTCTCAGTTGTACCCGTCTCAGATCGATCTCTTTCCTCACTATCTCCCTGGGTCCCACCCCACCACCTTACTAGTTTAAATCCTTCCAAGCAGTTCTAGCAAATTTCCCTGCCAGTATATTAGTCCCCTTCCAATTTAGGTGCAATCCACCCTTCTTGTACAGGTCACTTCTACCCCAAAAGAGGTTCCAATGATCCAAAAATGTGAATCCTCCTCCCATACACCAGCTCCTCAGCCATGCATTCATCTGCTCTATCCTCCTATTCCTGCCCTCACTAGCTCGTAGCACTGGGAGTAATCCAGATATTACTACCCTTGAGGACCTCCTTTTTAAATTTCTACCTAACTCTCTGTAATCTCCCTTCAGAGTCTCAACCTTTTCCCTTCCAATGTCGTTGGTTCCAATGTGGACAATGACCTCCTGCTGGCCCCTCTCCCCCGTGAGAACATTCTGCACCCTCTCTGAGACATCCTTGATCCTGGCACCAGGGAAACAACACACCATTCTGCTTTTTCTCTGCTGGCCACAGAAACATCTGTCTGTACCTCTGATTACAGAATCCTCTAACACAATTGATCTCTTGGAAGACTAACCCATTATTTACTATAACATGGTTTCACTCATAAAACCATGGTTTTATAGCATATTTTAACTATTGCAAGTTAGACTAAAATTAAAGCAATATTTCCAAACGCATTACTGATCCTTCATATCTTCAACCTTTATAACAAGACTACTAATCTATTCAGAACATTATCATTACTAATATCACATCTCCATGACCTACCTGAAACTATGAAAGATTATAATATTAATCAGCCCTTACCAACTGTCTCTCAGACCTGAATAGATTACAGAACACCAAACATTTTCCCCAATTAGTATACACTTATTTTAACTCGGCTGTTATCCCTTTAAAGAAACTAACTGTTAAAACAGCGCTTAAGTGAAATTACATGAATGAATGAAACTCACACCAACAAAAAGTAAACAAATCTCACAATCCAGCTGCAGTAATCATTTTAATATCCTTTATTCTTTAAGTACAGGTACAATTTCTAACTTTTTTAGAGTATATAAGCCTAGTATTTTTTACTAACATTTACTAACTTAAAAGACTAAAAGACTAACACCTATTAATTATGCAAGCAGACTAGACAGACACTCAATCCTATCTGGAGTAGCAGCCAGCATTTTGCACATGCTCTAACCCAATTCCTGGACAGAAGCCTCTCAAACCTTTGTGCACTATAGATCAAACAATGTAACA
Source organism: Chiloscyllium plagiosum (assembly GCF_037043375.1). Taxonomy (NCBI): domain Eukaryota; kingdom Metazoa; phylum Chordata; class Chondrichthyes; order Orectolobiformes; family Hemiscylliidae; genus Chiloscyllium; species Chiloscyllium plagiosum. The sequence continues at coordinate 121,591,146 of NW_028270141.1, read as the reverse complement.
CCATTTTTAATATATGTAAGAACTGCAAATAAAAAGGCTAGTGTATGAAGTGTATTTCGGCATTCTATTGCTGTCTTGAACTTGTCCTACTTGCGGTTGTTGAATAAAGAGGCTATTTTCATCACTCAACGATTTTGGTCGTTCTTTGAACACGATCCCACAACCCCTTTGGCTGATCTGTTTAATAACACTTCCCAGGACCCACCATGGTTCCTGGTTTGCCTTACCAAAATGCAACACCTTATATTTATTTAAATTAAACTCCATCTACCACTCCTCAACCCATTGGCCCATCTGATCAAGATCCTATTGTAATCTGAGGTAATCTTCTTCACTGTCCACTACACCTCCAATTTTGGTGTCATCTGCAAACTTACTAAGCTTAACTCCTATACTCTCATCCAAATCATTGATATAAATGACAAATAACTATGAACGCAGAACCGATCCTTGTGGCACACCATTGGCCATAAGCCTCCTGTCAGAGTAACAATGCTCTACATTTTTAAACAGAAGACAGAAACTGAAAAAGCCAAGAGCTGCCTGACACTGTCCCCAACAGACAGTCTCATAATAGAGACAGCACTGGGTGAAATGTAGAATAAAGGGTAAGCTACTCGTTTGAATCAGAAGGCAAGTTTTCTCAACTTTATTAAAACACGATGAAGTCCCTGAGGAAAAGTAAAAATAAGTAAATATGCAAGAAAAAGCTCTCTCTTGACTCTGTCCCCACCATCCGGTGCATTGAATACAGGAGTCGGGATACCATTTTGCGGCTGCAAAGGACGTTGGTTAGGCAACTTTTGGAATACTGCATTCAATTTGGTTTCCTTGCTAGAGGAAAGATGTTGTGAAACTTGAAAGTGTTCAGAAAAAGATTTACAAGGAAAATGCTAGCTTGGAGGGTTTGAGTTACAGGGAGAGGCTGGATAGGCTGGGGCTATTTTCTCTAGAGTGTTGGAGGCTGAGGGGTGACCTTGTTGAGGTTTATAAAATCATGACGGACATGGATAGGGTAAATAGCCAAGGCCTTTTTTCCCCAGGGCAGGGGAGTCCAAAATTAGATGGCGTAGGTTTAAAGTGAGAGGGTTAAGATTTAAAAGGGACCAGACAGGCAATTTTTTCATGCTGAGGGTGATACATGTGTGGAACAAGCTGCCAGAAGTAGTGGTCAAGGCTGGAACAATTACAACATTTAAAAGGCATCTGAATGGGTACATGAATAGAGTTTAAGAGGGATATGGGCCAAATGTTGGCAAATGAGACTAGATTAATTTAGGATATCAGATTGGTATGGATGTGTTGGATCAAAGGATCTGTTTCCATGCTGTATACCTCTATGACTATCCACTCCTGGGCAGGGACCACATAGGCCAAAACGCAAGATCAACTTTTCTCAATCAAAATCAAATCTCTGGTCCATCCCAATCAAATGCAGCCAGGACAGGGACACGGATTTCAAAATCCAGAGGAAAGTTCCTCCAGTCATTTTAACTAAAATATAAAACTTCCCTCACACCAACCTCATCAAGCACATCTAATAACAACCCCCTACTCTAAAATGAAAAATGCAAACACAAAAGTCAAGCCCCCCTCGACATCACCCCCAGCAGGGGGCAGGGACTGTACAGGGTTAGGTACAGAATAAAGCTCACCCTACACTTAAAACAGAAAAGTTAAAGTTTCCTCAACTCTTAAATTGAAGTAAGGTTCCGGTGATGCTCAGGGAAAAAAATGAAAATAAATAAACAAACAAAAAAATGGCTTTCCTTCATTCTGTCCCTACTTGGAGCAGGGCAGTAAGAGGTTGAAATTTTGCTTGGAATGAACTTTCCTTGAATAGGTCAAACACGAAGGAAACTAAAAATCTAAACCTCCTCATCTCTGAGCTCAATTTCTCCTTAAACCACAATAAAGTCCTGGTTACCTGAGGAAAAGCAAAAATAAATATATAAATATGCCGGAAAAAGCTCTCCCTTGACTCTGTCCCCACCAGCCAGTGCACTGAACACAGGAGTTGGGATGCCATATTGCGGGTGTACAGGACATTGGTTAGGCAACTTTTGGAATACTCAATTTCGGGGACTGGGACAAAACCAGGTTAAAATAAAAGGCCCTTGGCCATAACAACCCTCTATCACCACCCTCTGCCTTCTACCATCAAAGTTTTGTCTCCAATTGGCTCTTTCTCGCTGGATCCGATATGATCCAATCTATCATGCGGGACCTTGTTGAACACTTTGCTGAGGTCCGTGTAGACAATATCTACTGTTTTGCCTTCAATCTTCATGATAACCTCTTCAGAAAACTCCATCAAGTTAGTGAGACACTATTTTCTACGCATAAAGCCATGCTGACTATTTCTAATTAGTCCATGACCTTTCCAAATGCATGTAAAACCAATCTCTCTGAATCCTCTCCAACAACCTACCCACCACTGACATCAAACTCTCTGGTCTATCATTCCCTGGTCTGTCCTTGCAGCCTTCCTTAAACAATGGCACATTAGCACTTTCCAATCTTGCAGCACCTCACCCATGGCTGTCAGCGATACAAATATCTCTGCAAGGGGCCCCACAAACATTTCCCTGGCTTCCCACAATGTTCTGAGATACTCCTGATCAGGTCCCAGAATTTATCTACCTTTTAAGGGCTTCAGCACCTCCTCTTCTGTAATGTGGACTTTTTTCAAAACATCACTATTTATTTCCCCTATTTCCCTAGCTTCCATGTCTTTCTCCACAGTAAATACTGACGCGAAAAATTTGTTTAGTATCTCATCGGTCTTCTGTGATTCCACAACAGAGAGCCTTGTTGGTCCTTAAGGGGGCCTATTATTTTCCTCATTTTTTTTGCCCTTAATACAGTTGTAGAATCCCTGAGGATTCAAATGAAATATTAAATTGAGGTCACATCTGTCCTCTCAGATGGGGCAATTCCCAAGATGCCATTCAAAGAGTAGGACAATTCTTTCCAGTGCCCTAGTCAATTTATATTCCCAACCAATAGCATTAACCTCAAATCGTGTCTCCATATAAATATACTGGCTACAAGAGTAGGTCAGATGCTAAGAATCCTACAGCAAGTAACTCACCATCTGACTTCCCAAAGCTTATCCACCATCTATAAGGCACAAGTCAGGAATACTCCCCACTTAGCTGGATGGGTGCAGCTCCAACAATATTCAAGCAGTTTGTCATCAAGGCCAAAGCAGCCGACTCGATTCATGCCGCATTCACAAGCATTCACTCTTTCCACACCAGCGCTCAGTAGCATCAATGTATACTATCTAAAAGATTCACTGCAAAAGTTCACCCAAGATTCTGATACACCACCATTGGCCACTTCCAACCAGAAGCTCAAGGTCATCAGAAACATGGGAACACCATCACCAGCAAGTTCCCCTGCAAGCCACTCACCATCCTAACCTGGAAACATTCCTTCACTGTAGCTGGGTTAAAATCCTGGAATTCCCTCCCTATCAACATTCCGTAGTGGTTCAAGAGGTGAGATGTTAAAGGGTTAATTTATTCTGCTGACATGTAAGAAATTGGATGTCGGGGGGGGCTTCTGTCTTGCAGGCAGGATGTGACAATCTAATCATACTCTGTAAACACCGTTTAACCTAATCACGCTGGAGAATCGACGTTTCGGGCATGAGCCCGATTTCCTGAAGAAGGGCTCATGTCCGAAACGTCGATTCTCCTGCTCCTTGGATGCTGCCTGACCTGCTGCGCTTTTCCAGCAACACATCATCAGCTAACAATCACACAACACCAGGTTATAGTCCAACAAGTTTAATTGGAAACACACTAGCTTTCGGAGCGACGCTCCTTCATCAGGTGGTAGTGGAGGGCTCAATCCTAACACACAGAATTTATAGCAAAAATTTACAGTGATAGTCATCTGATGAAGGAGTGACGCTCCAAAAGCTAGTGTGCCTCCAATTTGGCGGTACGATGGCACAGTGGTTAGCACTGCTGCCTCACAGCACCAGAGACCTGGGTTCAAATCCCGCCTCAGGCGACTGACTGTGTGGAGTTTGCACATTCTCCCCATGTCTGCGTGGGTTTCCTCCGGGTGCTCCGGTTTCCTCCCACAGTCCAAAGATGTGCTGGTCAGGTGAATTGGCCATGCTAAATTGCCTGTAGTGTTAGGTGAAGGGGTATGTGTAGGGGTATGGGTGGGTTGCGCTTCGGCGGGTCGGTGTGGACTTGTTGGGCCGAAGGGCCTGTTTCCACACTGTAGGTAATCTAATCTAATCTAAACCTGTTGGACTATAACCTGGTGTTGTGTGATTTTTAACTTTGTTTTAAAAAAATAATCTAATTGCTTTGTTTTTGGATGGCATGTGACTATGGGGGAGTGGCTGGGGGATGTCTTGTGAGCATTACTGATGGTGATGTAACATCCTGTATAAAAAGGAGCACTGTTCCCTTGTTCAGAGAGATCTCTTGACATGGCTTTGCAAACATTGTGACATGTTAAGTGATCCTCCAAAGCTTGTACTTGGAATATCATTTTGGCTTACTTATATCTTAGATTCCTTACAGTGTGGAAACTATAAAGCGAATAAGACATGTTTCCATGTGGGGTCAAGATCTTCAGCCTCCCTTGGTTCTTCCAATAATGCCTTCCACTGCTGTAACTATGAGCAACATCCATGATGCTCCTTGCTGTAAATTAACTATACAGTTCATTGAGAAACTGCTGTTCCAGAGAAGACCGTGAACTCCTGTCTCTGTGCACATGCGTGATCATTCTCTCTCCCTCCAGGGCTCAGTTTAAAGACGTAAGAGGTAAAACTATACTGCGTCTCTGAGTGTTTTGCTTTGACTGAAGGGAGAAAACAGGAAGACAATATTAACATAGTCAGCAGGATCCGACGAATAGTTATGATCAGATGATGTCAGTGGCCACCCAGAGCATCAGTGTCCCGAGATGGACGGGCCCATAAGGTAAGATTTTAAACCTTGGTCTCTCTCGATATTCCTGTATGCTGGAGATGGTCCCTCATTCGATCGCTCTATTCTATGGATTCCCCAATCGGTAATTAGTTCAGTCGAGAGACACAGTTTCGCAAGCGTGCTGGCAGGCAGAGGTTCGGGTCCTCTGCACTGCATTGGGGAGATGGGTGTAACTGAGGTTTGAGTCCTCTGCGCTGTACTGGAGTTCAAGTCCCCTGGGGTGGGTTTGACTGAGGTTCGAATCCTCTATACAGTACTGGGATTTGAGTCCCCTGGAGTGGGTGTGATCAAGGTTCAAGTCCTCTGTGCCATACTCGGGTATGAGTACCCTGGGGTGGGTGTAATTGAGGTTCAAGCTCTGTGTGTTTAAGCGAGGTTCGAGTCCCCGTGAGGAGTAAAGTGAGAAAGAGGTTAAAGTCCTCTAGTGGCAAAATTTGAAGTTCTGCGGGTCTTTGTTCTGGGTGAAGAGAGTGGCTTGGACTGCGGTGCCAAGTGATCCACTGCGAGGGCTTTTTCTTTTTATAAGTGGAATTTCAGCAAGAGGATGCAACAAAAAAACCTGAGAAAATGCTGAAATAAAGTTGTACTAATACTTGGGTTGAAAAAGAAAAATTTCAATGTAAATTGTGCCATGCTGAGAGTGTTCCATGTTTAAAAATTTTGGTTTGTTAAAATACTGGTTCGGAAAATCCTTCTAAGTAACTGTTTTGCCTTGTTTGAATCAGGACCTCAATTCAATGTGTTTTGTGGGCTGTGTTGTGGGGCAGGTTTTGGTTTTACGTTGAAATTCCACAACATTTTGTCCTTTTTTAAAGCAATCAAAACCAACTGAGTGCCTTGAGCCCCTGTTTGTTTGAAATTCTACAATGCCTGTTTTAAAAAAAACAGTTGGGTCAATGGTCATGCTTTAGCCAGATGAGAGTATTATTATAATATCTTTGCTGCTGTGTTTTTAATGCATTTTGAGTTTGTTTTGTTAAGATTTTAAACAATATTAGAACTTGAGGCTGAGCTGTTTCAGTTCTGTTAATTATTAAAACTACATTGGCCCTCATCATATTGCAAATTCAAAGAATGTTGACCTCTACTAATGTTGCCACTGTAATTCCGACTGTTTTATTTGGGAAGTTTCATTTGGAGAACATACCATCAGGAACATCCTCCCTGCATCTACTCTGTCTAATCCTATCAGAATTTTATAAGTCTCCATGAGATTCCCTCATTCATTTAAACTTCAGCAAAAACAATCCTAACCTATTCAATCCCTCCTCAGACGTGTCTCGTCATTCCCAGAATCAGCCTGGTTAACCTTCACTGCACTCCCTCAAGAGCATCCTTCCTCAGGAAAGAAGATCAAAACTGCACACACTATTCTAGGTATGGCCTCACCAAGGTTCTATACAAATGCAACAACACATTCCTGCTCCTATACTCAACCTTTCGCAATGAAGGCCAACATACCATTTGCCTTCTTTACTGCCTGCTGCAGCTGCATACTTACCTTCAGCTCAAGGGCACCCAGGTCCCACTGCACACTCCCCTCTCCCAATTTACAGCCATTCAGATAGTAATCTGCCTTCTTGTTTTTGCTTCCGAAGTGAATAACGTCATATTTATCCAAATGATACTGCATCTGCCATTGACTTGTCCCCTCACCCAACGTGTTCAGACCATGCTGAAGGATCTCTGCCTTCTCATCACTGCTCACCTTCCCACCCAACTTGGTATCATCTGCAAACTCTGAGATGTTACATTTTGTTCCCTCATCCAAATCATTAATATATATATTGTGAATAGCTGGATCCCTGTGGCACTCGTCTAATTACTGTCTGCCAATTTGAAAAGGACCTATTAATTCCTACCTTTATTTCTTTGCCAAGCAGTATTCTATTCATCTCAATATACATGCCCCAATCCCATGCACTTTAATTTTGCACAATAACCTCTTATGCGGGACCCTGTCAATTGCTTTCTGCAAGTCCTAATATACCACATCAACTGGCTCCCCTTTGTCAACTTTACTAGCTATATCTTCGTAGAATTTCTGGTATATGGTTTGGGTTTTCTTTTGTGAATCCAAGTATATATTCAGCTGCTTAGCCATGTTTTTGTCCCCTATTGTACATTCCCCCACTTCTGCCTGTAGGGACCCACATTTGTCTTCACCAATTTCTTTCACTTCATACACCTATAGAAACGTTTAGTGTCAGTCTTTGTTCCCTGCAAGCTTACTTTCATACTGTATTTTCCCCTTCTTAATCAATTTCTTGGTACTACTTTGCTGAATTCTAAACTGCTCTCAATACTCAGACCTACTTTTTTTGGCCTATCTGTATGTTCTTCCTTGGATCGGATACTTGCTCTAATTTCCTTCATAAGACAATGGATAGGCCCTCTTAACCATTTTGCTTTTGTGTCAGACAGGAACAAACAGTTGTTGCAGTTCCCTCATGCGTTCCTTAAATGTTGCCATTTTTTGCCTATCCACTGTCATCCCTTTAAGTAATTCTCCCCAATCTATCAAGACCAATTTACCTTCATCGTTTCCTTTATTAAAATTCAGCACCCTAGTCTCTGAATTAACTATCTCACTCTCCATCTTGATAAAATGTTGTACTATGTTATGGTCACTCATCCTCAAGTGGTCTTATGCAGCTAGACTGACAATGATTCCCTTCTCATTACATTGTACCCAGTCTAGGGTGGCCTGCTGTCTAGTTGGTCCTTCCACATATTGGTCAAGAAAACCATCCCGTATATATGCCAGGAATTCCTCCTCTATAGCATTGTGGCTAATTTGATTGAAATCACCTATGGTAACCAAAATTCCCTTATCATGTGCATCTCTAATTTCTTTTTAATGCCATTCCCAACATCACTACTGCAGTGTGGGGGTGGATATATGGAACAGTCCCTGCAGATTGGAGGGTAGTTAATTTCACTCCAATATTCAAAAAGGGAGGTAGAAGGAAAACATGGAATTATAGACCAGTTAAACCAACATTGGTAGTGGGGAAAATGTTTGCTCCTTGGTATCTCTCAATTCTATCCAGACAGATTCTACATTGTCAGAGCTAATAGCCTTTCTCACCATTGTATTAATTTTCTCTTTAACAGGAATGCCATTCCACCACTTTTTCCTTTTTAATGTCCTTCCTAAATACTGAATACCCTAACATTCTGTTCCCATCCCTGGTCACCCCGCAGCCACGTCTCCGTGATCCCAATTATATCGGACCAGAGTTTTGAGATTTGTAGTTCAGTAACAAACTGTAACAAACACTACATTACACAAACAGGCAGCAAATTAGCCACCAGGATACATGAACATCAACTAGCCATAAAAAGACATGACCCACTCTTACTAGTAACTTTACATACAGATGAGGAAGGACAGCACTTCAACTGGGACAACACATCCCCCATCCTAGGGTAAGCCAAACAAAGACACACGCAATAACTTCTAGAAGCATAGCGTTCCAACCAGAACTCTATCAACAAACACATTGACGAGGATCCCATTTACCACCTCCTCAGAAAAAGAACAGGAAACAACATCACCACAGGAAATGATGTCACTAACCCAAGGAAACCTAAACACATAAATAAAAAGCGAGCCATAACACCAATGTTTCATCCGGAGGCTCACTGATGACATTACCTAGTAGGGTGATGAAATGTCTGAAACGAATCTTCCAGCTCAGCAAGCCCCTACATCCAGTATATCAAACCCGTTTACATCTGTGAGAGAGGCAGAGAGATAGATAGATAGAGAGAGGCAGAGATAGATAGATAGATATGCACACACACATACGCCTTCCCTTTCTAGTGGTCTGAAAGCTTCTGATAATGACGATGATTTATTGTCACTTGTGCTGTACAAGAAAAACACAATAAAATATAGTGGAAAAGCTTCAATTGTCTCCATTCAAAGACTTCAAGACTGAAAAGAATAAAAAGACAAAAGTCCATCTTCGCTCCACCACCTCCATCATGAACCTTAAGCCCTGAGGTGGCTGACCAACAACACGCGTGCAGCCATGTGCCTGCTGAACCCACCAACATCAGAGTCACCATCTCCTTGTCACTGGGCACACCAGCCCGACGGGCCACAAATGTTGGGACCTGTGCTGGACCCACACTCACACAGCAACCAGGAGCTGCCCACCTCCCCAACCTTGCCTCACTGACAACTAGGAACCAAATCAGATAGGAGGTGGAAGGCTTCTGTCAGTAACAACTGGTCACCACTCTACAAACCAATCAGCTATCTGTTGCCATCAAAATCTCACTTTGTATACACCCACGTGCTAGGCTGTCTGCAATCAACCTCTTCCATTGGTTGAACAAAGCAATGTAAATATCATTTACATTGAGTTTTGGTAAATTGTTTTTAATATGTACTGGGAAACCCTTCCACAATCTTTAATTTTGATCAGTCCTTTTCCTATTTCAGTCCACAATCAAAAATACAGAAAAATGAAGAGATTTGGTCTTAAAACATGCAAAACATTTCAAATGAAACCATCAAAACAGTACATTTACTACAATTTGCTTTTTTGCAAGCTCTGGTCACTCTGTCCAGCTTTGTGTTGCACTCAGTGAAAACAGGTGGTATAATAAAAATTTGGTTCGATAAAGGGCCATTAACAAAGTAAAGTATCTTCTACTCCAGAAAACCTATTTTTGAAGAGTAGAACTGGAGCCAATCTCTAAGTTAACTTATAAATGTGTATTGAAATACACATTACACATACACCTAAACTGCTAATAAGATGTAGCCACAAACACAAAAACAAAATACTGTGAATACTGGAACCACAATTTTAGTCTGTCTGTTTATAACAGGAACAAGCAAGTATTTAATTAAGCCCTGGCCTGTATACAATTAAATATAATCAATTAATTACAGTTAACAAAATTAATGGACAGTTAACGAAAGGTTCTGACTTTTAGCCAATATCCTGGAAAATACAGTCCACTTAAGTAATTAACAGCAGTTAACTCTATGACATTCTGGGGATTTACTAAAAGGTTCTTCATTTAAGGTCGAGATATGCAAAAAAAGAAACTGAAGGATGAATCAGATTTTGGACTTTAGAAAGATGAAAGTGCAGTTATTTTGAGCATGCACTTTCTGACTTTTTCAGAATTTCAGTATCTCTTTTTCAGGATACATATTATATTTCATGATCGTATTAAATGCATAATAATGGGCGATCAATCAAGCCTGAAATCAATAAAACTGAAATAAAATGAGTTAAAATGTGATTCTCAATTTAACAGATTGTGACCATTCAAGCTGCCAATCAGAATTATGCTGTGGGTGAGATATTTTGTGCTTGACCAACAACATATTTGATACATCAGTGACATTATAATACAAGTCTTCGAATTACGCAGAACATCAATAATGAGCAATGATAGATTTATTGAAAACAAGGAACTCCTAAATAGCACACGGTTAAATTATACAACAGTTATTATCCTTCTGGAATTTCCAGATACTTAGGTACTGCAGATGTTTAACTGATATGAACTTTGGTTCTGTTCAAGCAAAAACATTAAAATTGTTATGCAAGCTCACAATATCAAAAGTTAACATTTTTCAAATGTGAGCTCTCAGCATCTTAAATAGTCATTACAAGAGTTATGACCAAATGCAAAGCAAATGTTTGCAATATGAAGTGAAAATAATGGGGAGGTGACTGCCTACTGGCATTTATTGCTAGAATATTAATCCAGTGACCCAGGTAACATCTGGGGACCTGGGTTTGATTCCAGCCATTGCAGAGAGTGAAATTTGACTTCCAGAATGCAATTCATGCTGTGCCGCCTGACAAACTTGATTAAAGTTCGGGGTTATTGAGTAAAAGGGATAGCAGCAATTTAAATTCAAAATTGGCTGAATGAAAGGAAGCAGAGGGTAGAGGTCAATGATATTTTCTGGCCCCGAGGAAGGTTTTTAGTGAGCTCCCTGGGGGCTGATAGTGGGATCCTTGCTGCTCCTGATCTTTATGAATGATCAAAATCTTAGTGTGCAGGAAACAAGTTCAAAGTTGACAAATAATTCGAAACTTGATTTGATTTACTATTGTCACATGTACAAAGACACCGTGAAAAGTATTGTTTTGTGTACTAACCAGACAAATCACACCTAATACAAGTACATCAAGGAAATAGAACGGAATGCAAAATATAGTGTTATATGGCGTAGCTTATAAACAGAGATGACAACAGTGTAGAGTTCCAAAAGACAGACATAGTGAATGGATAGTTGCAGATGAGTTTCAATACAGAGACATATGAGGGGATGCGCTTTGCTTGGATGAATACAAAATAGGAGTACAATTCTGAAGGGTTGGCAGGACCAGAGGGACCCGCGTGTACATGAGCACAGATCACTAAAGGTTGCAAGGACACTTGAAACAGCAATTAATGAAGTATACAGTATCTGTGGCATTATTAATAAGGCCAGAGAATAGACAAGCAGGGAAGAGATTATTGAATGTTTAAGATGCTTTGTAGACCTCAGTTCTGGATGCTGCACTATAGAAAGGATATAAAAACTTTGGAGATAGTGCAGAACGGATTTACAAGAATGACTGAGAGATGAAAAATTTCAGTTATGAGGACAGATTAAAGAAATGCAGGAGTATGCCATTCAGTCTTTGAGCCTACTCAGCCAGTGATAATGGATTATAGCTGATCATCCAGCTGAATAGCCTGTTTCTGATTTTTTTTTTTCCCCCATCTGTTTTAGTGCCTTTAACCCAAAGTGTTATATCTAACTCCTTCTTGAGGCCATACAATATTTTGTTCTCGATCACCTTCTATGGTACCAAATTGTACAGGCTCACCACTCTCTGGGTAAAAGGATTTCTCCTCATCTCACTTCTAAATGGTTTATCTATATCCTTAGACAGTGATCACTGGCTCTGGACTCCCACCCCATCAGGACATCCTTCCTGCATCTATTCTATCTCGTCCTGGTGGAATTTTATAGGTTTCTATGAGATCACCACTCATTCTTCTCAACCTCAGTGAAAATAATCCTAACAAATTCAACATCTCAGTCCGGGCAACCCAGGAATCGGTTTGGTAAACTTGGTCGCTGTACTCCTCTACAGTAAGAACATCCTTCCTCAAATTACGAGACCAAAACTGCACACAGTATTCCAGATGTAGTTTCACTAATGCTCTGTTTAATTGTAGCAAGACATTACCACTCCTGTACCAAAATCCTCTCGAGATGAAAGCCCACAATCCATTTGGTTTCTTTACCACCTGCTGCACCTTGCATGGTCACTTCCACTGACTGGTGTACAGGGACGCACCGTACTCGTTGCAGATTTCCCAGTCCGAATCTGCCTCCCTCTTTTGCTATGAAACTGAATTTAACTACATTATATTGCACCTACTGTGCATTTGCCCACTCACTCAGATTATTCAAATCACAGTGAAGCATCTCTGCATCCTCCTCTCAGCTCACCGTCCCACTCAGTTTTGTCTCATGTGCAAATTTGGAGATATTACTTTTACTTCCCTCATCTAAATCATTAGTGTACGTTGTCAATAGCAGGAGTCTGAGCACTGATCCCTGCAGCACTGCACTAGGCTCTGCCTGCCATTCAGAAAAGACCTGTTTATTAGTACTCTTTGTTTCCTATCTGTCAACTGCTTTTGTCTCCATCTCAATTCACTACCACCAATACAATGCTATTTAATTTTACACACTAATTTCATATGTGGGACTTTGAAGGCTTTCTGAAAGTCCAAATAAATCATATCCAATGGCGTCTCTTCATCAATTCTACAAGTTATATCCTCAAAGAATTCCAGTAGATTTGTCAAGAATGATTCCCCTTTGTTAAATCCCTGCTGACTCTGTCTGATCCTGTCACTGTTTTTGAAATGCTCAGCTATGGACTCGAGCATTTTTCACACTCCCGACATAAGGCTGACTGGTGCGTAATTCCTAGTTTTCCCTCTGCCTCCCTTCTTAAATACATGCGGTTACATTAGCTACCCTCCAATCCATAGGAACTATTCCAGAGTCTATAGAATCCTGGAAGATGACCAGCAATGCACCCACTATTTCTAGGATCACTCCCCAAAAAGGTAGGACTGTTCTCATTAGATACAAGACTCAGAGGAAATCTAATAGAAGATTACAGAATCATGAAGAAGCTGGACAAAGCTGATAGGGAAAAACTGTTTGCATTCATAATGGAACTAAGAACCAAAGGGCACAGATTTGCAAAAGAAACATGTGAGCTGAGAAAAAAAATACTTTGCCAAACGCCACATAGGTAGGGTATGGGATACATTACCTGGAAGTATGTTGGAGGTAGGATCAATTGAAGTATTCAAGGAGGAATTGGATGATTATTTGAAAAGAAATAGATTTGCAAGGCTATGGGGAGAAAAAAAAGCAGACAGTTGATATTCAAAGAGTTGCTGCAGCCTGAAAGGAATGAGTAAGGTGCACACAGTCACAGTCAGAGAGGAGAGATCACGTCAAGAGTGAGACACAGTCTGAGTGAGTACATACTTCAAGAATTCAGCACAGAGAGGAAAAGGTGCTTTTTACTTGCTTATTTTTGGCTCATAGTTTGTAAGTTATATTTTTAAGCCCAGGATCAGAGGCCGAGCATAAGAGTGACATCACAGATGATAACTACTAATTTGACGATCTACTTTAGGCTATTTTCAGATTGAAGGTATGTTACCTTCAAAATTTATTGAAGGTATGAAGGGTGAACATTTATAGACTACAAACTAAAAGACTACTACAGCATCTTTAAAAATCAAATTAAGAATTAAGTAATTAAAACAGAGATGCCAGGCCAGGCGATGTTTTGTAACTGAATGATATGGGAGCTGGTGAACACCACATGTTTGATAGTAACCACATCTGTAGCAAGTGTTGGTTGGCTAAGGAACTCCGGTTCACAGTTGATGAGCTGGAGTCTGAACTTCGAACACAGCTATGTATCAGGGAGGGGGCAAGTTACCTGGACATTATTTCAGGAGACAGACGCAGCCCTTGGATTAACTACCTTGAATGCAATCAGTGGTCAGGAACTGGAGGGTATGACTACGAGTGAGGCAGTTACAGCCATCCCAGGGGGTAGAGCCTCAGCCCCTGAGCTTGTCTAACAGGATAGAGATTCTTGCTCCCTGTGTGGCTGAGAATGAGTAAGCTGGCCATAGTAACGTGGCATAGGGACCCATTCGAGAAGGGGAGAGAAAAGAGAAATGTAGCTGTAGTTGTGCCAAGCATTTATCTTAATCTAAGATCAACCTAACCTACACACCCCTCAATTTAGTGCCATCCATATGCTTGTCCAACAGTTCCTTAAATGTCCCTAATGTATCTGACTCCACGAGCAGTGTATTCCATGCACCCACCACTCTCTGCGTAAAGAAGCTACCTCTGACATTTCCCCTATACCTTCCTCCAATCACCTTAAAATTATGACCCCTTATGACAGCCATTTCTGCCCTGGGGAAAAGTCTCTGGCTCACTACTCTATCTATGCTTCTCATTACCTTGCACACCTCTTTCAAGTCACCTCTCTTTCCTCTCTCCAGTGTGAAAAGCCCTAGCTCACTCAATCTTTCTTCATAAGACAAGCCCTCCAATCCAGGCAGCATCCTGGTAAATCTCTTCTGCACTGTCTCTATAGCGTCTTCAGCCTTCCGATAATGAGACAACCAAAACTGGACATAAGATTCCAAGTATGGTCTAACCAGGGTTTTAGAGACCTGCAGCAAAACCTTGCGACTCTTAAACTCAATCCCCATTGTTAATGACAGCCAAAATACCATATGCCTTCTTAACAAACCAATCAACTTGGGTGGCAACTTTAGGGAACTATGTACGCAGACTCCAAGATCCCTCTGTTCTTCCACACTACCAAGAATCCTGTCTTTAACCCTGTATTCAGCATTCAAATTCAACCTTCTAAAATCAATCACTTCGCACTTCTCCAGGTTGAACTCCATGCCAGGGTTCAGTATAGCTCATCTCAGCTGCACAGGAATTTGAATTGGAAGGAGAAAGATTTAGTTGTTGTGGTCCACCTAGGTGCCAAAGATATAGACAGAAAGAGAAAAAAGGCTCTGCTAAGGGATTATGAGCAGCAAGGGGCTAAAGTGAAAAGCAGAACTAAAAAGGTAAGCTCAGCAGAGGTTATCAAACTTTCTATAGTTTTTTAACGCATAACCTTGCTGTAAGTCTGCAGTACAGAATGGAGTTGATTTTTCCTGATTATGTTTAAGGTCTAAGAGGGAAAGCAGATTATGCAAGAGGTCCAAGAGGGAAAGCAGATAAATTCAGGGCATGCTTAGGAACATGGGACTGGGATATCATCGCAATTACAGAAACATGGCTCAGGGATGGGCAGCTTAATGTTCCAGGATACAAATGCCACAGGAAGGACAGAAACGGAGGCAAGAGAGGGAGAGTGGCGTTTTTGATAAGGGATAGTTTCATTGCTGTAATTCCTCGGAAAATATTCCTAGGAATATATCCAAGGAAGTTATATGGTTGGAACGGAAAAATAGGAAAGGGTTGATCACCTTATTGGGATTGTATTATAGACGGGAAATTGAGAAACAAATTTGTAAGGAGATTTCAGATATTTGGACAAATAATAAAGGTGGTTATGGTAGGGGATTTAACTTTCCAAACATAGACTGGGACTGCCACAGTGTTATGGGTTTAGATGGAGAGGAATTTGTTAAGTGTGTGCAAGAAATTTTTCATGGATGTACCTACGAGAGAAGGTGCAAAACTTGACCTACTTTTGGAAATAAGGCAGGACAGGTGACTGAGGAGTCAGTGGGGGAGCACTTTGGGGCCAGCGACCATGATTCTATTAATTTTAAAGTAGTGATGGAAAAGGATAGACCGATCTAAAAGGTGAAGTTCTAAATTGGAGGAAGACTAATTTTGACGGTATTAGGCAAGAACTTTCAAAAGATGATTGGGGGCAGATGTTCGCAGGTAAAGGGATGACTAAAAAATGAGAAGCCTTCAGTAATGAGATAACGAAAGTCCAGAGACAGTATATTCCTGTTAAAGATGAAAGGAAAGGCTGGTAGGTTATAGAGAATGCTGGATGAATGGAGAAATTAAGTTTTTGGTTAAGAAAAAGGAAGCATATGACAAGTATAGACAGGAGAAATCAAGTGAATCCTTAGAGTACAAAGGCAGTAGGAGTATACTTAAGAGGGAAATCAGGAGGGCAAAAAGGGGATATGAGATAGCTTTGGCAAAGAGAATTAAGGAGAATCCAAAGGATTTTTACAAATACATTAAAGGTAACTAGGAAAAGAATAAGGCCCCATCAAAGAGGGGTCGTATTCCCCCACAAGAGATATTTTGTATCAGGGTTTACTGTGGCAAAGGACATGGGAGGTATAGGATGTGGGGAAATAGATGGCAATATCTTGAAAAATGTCCATGTTACAGAGGAAGTGGTGCTGATGTCTTAAAATGCATAAAAGTGGTTAAGTCCCCAGGACCTGATCAGGTGTACCCTAGAACTCTGTGGGAAGCTAGAGAAGTGATTGCTGGGCCTGTTGCTGAGATATTTGTATCATTGATAGTCACAGGTGAGGTACTGGAAGACTGGAGGTTGGTGCCACTATTTAAGAAAGGTGGTAAGGAAAAACCAGGGATCTATAGACTGGGAAGCCTGACATCGGTGGTGGGCAGGTTGTTGGAGGGAATGCTGAGGGACAGCATTTACATGTATTTGGAAAGGCAAGGACTGATTAGGGATAGTCAGCACGACTGTGTGGAAGGTCATGTCTCACGAACTTGATTGAGTTTTTTGAAGAAGTAACAGAGGATTGATTGATGATGGCAGAACAATAGATGTGATCGAAATGGACTTTGACAAGGCATTTGACAAGGTTCCTCATGGGAGTAAGGTTAGATCTTATGGAATACAGGGAGAACTAGCCATTTGGATACAGAATTGGCTCAAAGGTAGAAGACAGAGGATGGTGGTGGAAGGATGCTTTTCAGACTGGAGGCCTGTGACCAGTGGTGTGCCACAAGGATCAGTGCTGGGCCCACTGCTTTTCGTCATCTATATAAATGTTTAGATACGAGCAGAGGAGTATTAGTTAGTAAGTTTCCAGATGACACCAAAATTGGAGGTGTAGTGGACAGCAAAGAAGGTTACCTCAGATTACAACGGGATCGTGATCAGATGGGCCAATGAGCTGAGGAGTGGCAGATGGAGTTTAATTTAGGTAAATGCGAGGTGCTGCATTTTGGAAAAGCAAATCCGTGCAGGAAATATACACTTAATGGTAAGGTCCTAGGGGGTGTTGCTGAACAAAGAGACCTTGGAGTGCAGGTTCATAGCTCCTTGAAAGTAGATTCGCAGATAGATAGGACAGTGAAGGTGTTTGGTATGCTTTCTTTTATTGGTTAGAGCATTGAGTACCGGAGTTGGGATATTACATTGCAGCTGAACAGGACATTGGTTAGGCCATTGTTGGAATATTGCGTGCCATTCTGGTCTCCTTCCTATCGGAAGGATGTTGTGAAACTTGAAAGGGTTCAGCAAAGATTCATAAGGATGTTGCCAGGGTTGGAGGATTTGAGCTATAGGGAGAGGCTGAATAGGCTGGGGCTGTTTTCCCTGGAGCTTCGGAGGCTTAGAGGTGACATTATAGAGATTTATAAAATCATGAGGGGCATGGATAGGATAAACTGACAAGGTCTTTTCACTGGGTTGGGGGAGTCCAAAACAAGAGGGCATGGGTTCAGGGTGAGGGGAAAGATAGAAAAAGGGGCAACGTTTTCACGCAGAGGGTAGTGCATGTATGGAATGAGCTCCAGAACAAGTGGTGCAGGCTGGTACAATTACAGTATTTAAAAGGCATCTGGATGGGTATATGAATAGGAAGGGGTTAGACGGATATGGGCCAGGTGCTGGCAAATGGGACTAGATAGGGTTAGAATATTTGGGCAGGATTGTCAAGTTGGACCGAAGGGTCTCTTTCTGTGTTGTATATCTCTATGACTCATAGTAATAGGACACAAAATATGGAGAGGATTAGAAATCTGCATAGTAAAATAGGGCTGAAGCAGCACAGCTTCATCAGGGGAGATCTGTTAGAAGCTGACAAATCTGTTAGAATTCTCTCAAGGTGTGCAACAGTTCCTTCCCCCAAGCCATCAGGTTCCTTAACACAATATGATCGGACTCTTTCCCACCTGAAATTGCACGACTTCAAACTGCTGCTAGAAAAATGTCTATTACTTATCATTACTCTGACCTCCTTCCACCTATCGCATTTCCAACGCCCCTCCCCCAAGTCCCTCCTCCCTACCTTTTATCTTAGCCTGTTGGAAACACTTTCCTCATTCCTGAAGAAGGGCTTATGCCTGAAACGTCGATTCTCCTGTTCCTTGGATGCTGCCTGACCTGCTGCGTTTTTCCAGCAACACATTTTCAGCTCTGATCTCCAGCATCTGCAGTCCTCACTTTCTCCTATTACTTATCATTCGCCCATTACACTGTAACTCGCGTGTTTTGCACTTCTTATGCAGTTTATGCAGTGTAGTTTATGCTGTCCATGTAGCATCCTCGGTCCTGGAGGAGCACTGTCTCGTTTTTACTGTATCCATTGTGTATGGTAGAAATGACAACTAAAAGCTACTCTTTCTCTCTGCGACGAGCATGTTAGCACTGGGTCAACAAGATTAAAGAGGTAACTGTATGGCTCAATGACTGGTGTGGGAGAAATGGTTTTGAATTCATGGAACATTGACACCAATAATGAGAGAGCTGTTCTGCTGAGATATGTTCCACTAGAAACATACTGAGACCAGAATTGCATAGGTAGAGCTGTGGTTACAGCTTTAAACTAAATAGTTTGTTTGGGGTGGGGGGGGGGGGGGGGGGTTTGCTGTCCAGTTCGTGTACAATTATGAAAAAAGTTAAAGTGGGGGTAGAGCTCAGCAGAGATTATTAAACTTCCCACAACAAGCAATAGGACACAGAATATGGAGAGGCTTAGGAATCTGCATAGTAAAACAGGGCTGAGGCAGTACAGTCTCTTCAAGGGAGATCATGCCTAACAAATCTGTTAGAATTCTTTGAGGAGGTAATGAGCAAGTTAGACAAATGTGAGCCAGTAGGCATGATCTACGTGAATTTCCAGGAGGCCTTGGACAAGGTACTGCACATGAAATAAAATAAGCGCTCATGTTATTCAGGGCAAAGTACTGAATAGATAGAGGATAGCATGCTTGACTGACAGAAGACAGACAGTAGGGATAAAGGGGTCTTTTTCCAGAAGGCAGCTTGTGACTGGCAGAATTCTGTAGGGATCAGTATTGGACCACTACTATTCACGTTACACAATATTTTGAGTTTTGTATCCATTCTTGGGATGTAGCATCACCAGCTGGCCTGTATTTATTGTCCATCCCTAGTTGGCTTTGAGGAGGTGGTTGTGAGCTGCCTGGCTTCTTGAACTGCTGCGCTTCACATGCTATGGTTTGACCTACAATGCCCTTAGGGAGGGAATTTTAGGATTTTGACCAATAACAATGCAGGAAGGACAACAGATTTAAAAGTCAGGATGGTGAATGGCTTGGAGGGAAACTTACAGATGGTGGTGTTTCCATGTATCTGCTGCCTTAGCCTTCCTTGATGGAAGTGTTTGTGGGTTCAGAAGGTGCTGTCTCAGGATATTTGGTGAATTTCTGCAGTGCTTCTTGTAGATCATATATACTGCTGCTATTGAGCATTGGTGGTAGGGACAGGAGACATTTGTGGATGTGCTTTGTCCTTGATGGTGTCAAGCTTCTTGAATGTTGTTGGAGCTGCACTCATTCCAAGAAAATGGGAAGTATTCCACCACACTGCTGACTTGTGCCTTGTAGATGCAGTTTTTGGGAGTCAGAAGGTGAATTATTCACTGCAGTATTCCTAGTCTTGTAGCCACTGTTTCTAGTCCAAATGAGTTTCTGGTCAATGGTAAACCCAAGGATCTTGATAATGGAATATTCAGTAATGATAACACCAGTGAATGCAAGGAGGGGTGGTTGAATTGTCTCTTTTTGGAGATAGTCATTGCCCAGCATTTGTGTGGCACAAATGTTACTTGTCCATTGTCAGCTCAAGCCGGGATATTGCCCAGACCATGTTGCATTTGAACATGGACTGCTTCCATATCCAGGGAGTCATAAATGATACTGACCAATGTGCAATCATCGGCGAACATCCCCACTTCTAACCTTGTGATGGAGGGATGGTCGTTGATGAAGCAGCTGAAGATAGTTGAACCTGGGACACTACCCTGGAAAAACCCCTGCACAGATGTCTAGGAACTGAGCTGACTGACCTCCAATAACCATAACCATCTTCCTATCGACTACATATGACTCCAACCAGCAGAGTTTGGCCCCCTGAGACCTTTTGATTCCAATTTTTAAAGGGGTCCTTTGATGCCACACTTGGTTGAATGCAGCCTTCATGTCAAGGGCTGTTATCCTGCCTCACCTTCGGAATTCAGTCATTTTGTCCATGTTTGAACCAAAGCTGTAATGAGGTCAGGAGTGGAGTGATCCTGTCAAGACCCAGACTGGTGTCACTGAGCAGGTGCTCCTTGATAGCACTGTTGATGACACCTTCCATCACTTTACTGATGATCAAGAATTAACTGCTTGAATGGTAATTGGCTGAGTTGGATTTCTCCTGGTCTTTGTATACAGACATACCTGGGCAATTTTCCACATTGTTGGGTAGATGCCAGTGATTTATTTAATTGTCCACCACCATTCACAACTGGATGTGGCAGGGCTACAGAGTTTAAATTTAATCTGGTGGTTGTGGGATTGTTTTGCTCTATTATTGGCAGCTTATACTGTTTGTCATATAAATTGTTCTGTTTGGTAACTTTGACAGATCAACACTTCATTGTCAGGTATGCCTGGTGCTGATCCTGGCATGCCCTCCTGCACTCTCCATTGAACCAGGGTTGACCCTTTGGCTTCATGGCAATGATTGGGTGGGGGTTAAGTCAAGCCTTGGCATTGCAAATTGAAATTGAAAAAGCTACCTAAAAGCATCATAAGCCAGAAAGCTGATATCATGCCTTGGTTTGGTTTGCTTACTCCAATTGTGTATCCTCGATATAACTCAATACAAAATATACATCCACTGATTGGCTGACCTCCTCTGAAACCAGGATATCTTTTGTGGATTTTCAGTTTTTGTTGAAAATTCCTGCTGCATGATGTACAAATGCTTACAATGAGAAATTTAGCTTCTTCCTTCTCTAGTCTACAATTATACAATGTATAGAATCAGTTTTCATTTTAGCAAGCAAACTTTATAACATTATATTGCAATTGCACACTTATCGAATAACTAAGCGTCAGATCTGGTGTGATTACATTGGGAAAGCTCACAACATGCAGAGACAGCTACTCCACCAAAAAAAAGTATATGTAAAGCTAATGAGAACACTAACAAGAAAAAGTAAATATCAACTCAACTTTGGAACTCAACATATGAACTAAACTTAGCTAATTCATAGATGACTGTAATATTTTTTCAAAATATAACATTCAAAATATTTAGTGACACTTTCATTCTGAAATTACAACTTAATGACTGCATATTCTGATAGCACCTTAAAAATAAAAAAAACTTTCCAAAGTATTTTGCAATGAAAAAAAATTAACCAAAAATAGCTATCTAGAAGTTCACCCACAGTACTGTTAGGGATGGAGTTCCATGAATTTGACCCACCAACACTCTGGAACAGAAATTAGTTCCACATCAGGACCGTGTGTATCCTGGAGGGAAATTGCAGGTGGCAGTGAGGAAGGATGATGTAGAATAGGATGAGGACTGCATAATAGTGGAATAGCTGGTTTACTCAAAATAAATTACATAAGCTAGACCATGAAAGAACTGAAATAGTTAAGGCTTTGGTGATAAAGAAATGGAAATAATTTTCTAGTAGAAACCATAATTGACTGGAATTGGGTCAGATAAAGGTCATGTTGTGCAGTATGAGGTTTAAATGCTATTTCATGATGGACAGAATTCAAGGTCAGAAGATCAACTCAGACATTGAGTTTGTAAACAATCTGACAGTTGCTAGGAGAAAGGGATGGAATCAACATCATGGGTATATAGTTTCTTCGGGGGAAATTCTCAAAAAAAGTCACATTAGACTCAAAAATTGTTAATTCTGTTTCTGACTCCACAGATGCTGCCAGACCTGCTATACGTCTCCAGTATTTTATTTCAGATTTCCAGCACCCCCAGAATTTTAACTTCATTAGTTGGTGTTTGGGGTTAGTTAATACAACTGTTTTGGCTTTTCTAATGTTTTACAGTAACAATTGCGGTTCAAATAGGACTGGATATCAAAAACCAGAAAAAGGTGCTGGGATCTATGGGGGAACCAGGACAGGTCAGCTGGAGACATCAGCATTTATGTGGAGCCTAGCACATGTGTGCAAGTGATGCTGCCAATGGCCAACAAGCAGAAAGTACAGACTTTTATAGCACAAAAAAGGGCTATCTGGTCTGCAACTGTTCTTTCGAAGAACAACTGACTTTATTTCACTCTCCTGCTCTTTTTCCACATATCTGCAAACCTTTCCTCCATGTATTTATCCAATTATCTTTCTTCCATCTATAAGGCATAAGTGATGACTGTGATGGGATACATTCCATTTGCCTGATTTAAGTGCAGCTCCATACGTAAGTGAAGCTCAACAACATCAAGGACAAAGCAGTCTGCTTGATTGACACTCCATCTGTGACCTTCAACATTCACTCCCTTCACCAATGATGCACATAGCAGCAGTGTTGTACTATCTGAATGATACACTACAATAACTTAGCAACTCACCAGCCATATTTAACAAAAATACTAATTGAATGTGTAATGAAACCAACTAACCAGGATAATACACCAACAACACCTTAATATAGTTGGCATGGGCAAACAGGCAGGAATGAGGAGTATTTTCTAATGGTTTTGGGTGATGAAGGGTTGCACCCCATAGATATTACAAGAACATCACAACAGCTTGCAAGCCATATTGATGCATAACTTATTTTAGGTTTCACAAAGTAACTTTACAAAATGAAAAAATCTGATGTGGAAATCTCAGTTCTTGCAATGGCTTTGAAGTTGAATGCTGAACATGCAACTATGTGCAAAAAAAAACTTCAAAGGAAGTACTAAGATGTCTTACCTCTGGTGCAAACATAGTTTCATATGATGGATTGAACATAACTTCCTTCAGCAATGGATCAAGATGAACCCCTGTTTCCACATCTTCCTGACATGAGGAAAACAAATAATTCAGAATGGTTCTGCGCGATTGCAGGAAAAGCACACAATCACTACTATCACATCAAGATTCAATTTCAGACCCACAGAAGTAAAGGACATGTGGCACATATTTGAATGGAGTGGAAAACAAACTGGATAAACTGGGAAATTAGAATACTGTGTTTTCTGAAGCTTGGTTCAATTTCAGCAACGATGCACACGTTGAAAACACACACCACTACATTGAACACTCCTCAACATCTGCAGCAATGATAAACAATTGCACCATATTAATAGAACGAAACAAATTAAATTCAGAGAGAATAATGTTGCCTGCGATTTATATAATTTGTATAATATTGGATTTAATGTCATTTGTGTTGAGTTTGGATTTTGAAATACTGACATAAGGGTTATCCTGTGTGTCTGAAAAAATAATTAACTTCTGTTAATTAACTTGTGTTTTTGTAGCCATGACAATTTTGTTTTCAAAATAGTTAAGAGTTTTCAGAATGAGTGAGTGCTTATTTACCTCAGGAGGGTTTACCTAGCAAGGTAAATAATTGTTCCTCAAAGTTTCTATTATACATTTTGTCCTTTTTTTTTACAGCTTGCAAGAACACTCAAAGTTTAGAGAGAAAGAGAGATTTTTTTTTTTCAGTTTTATAGTGTCAGTTTTGGGCAGTTCTGCAGAAGCTTTCATGAGTGAAAGTTGCTCCTGAGAAAGGGAAAAGATAGTTAAATTTGTTAAAACTTGACCACCTTTGAGTTAGTGACAATTCTAGAACAGAACTGTTTGGATAAAAACCTGAAGAGATAATTTAAAATTTGAGATAATCAAGTTCAGGTATATGATAGATTCTTCCTGGAGTTATCGTATTACTGTGTGTCTGGGAGCTGCTGTCAAATTAGACCCATCAAGGTGCAAAAGATCTTTTGATAAAAGCATCTTTCATATACAGTGCTTATGAATACTGTACGGAAGTATTTTCGGGTCTGTAGAGGAGTGCGTTTTAGGGATTAATGGAATTATATTTCACTGCATGTTTTAATATCTTTCAGTTGATGTGACCAGTAAATTGATTTATTCTATTTATTCCATTCATTTTACTTAATAAATTTCTGCTTTATTATTAAAAACAATTTTTAAAGAGGCGGACATTGTTGGCTTGGCCTCGATTTATTGGCTACTTCTAGCTACCCTCGATAGTGGAGAGCTGCCCTCTTGAACTACTCCAGTCCATTTGCTATCAGAAACCTACAACGGAGGAGCTGCAAAATTCTGACTGTGCAACACTGAAAGAACAGTAATATATTTCCAAGTCAAGATGATAAATGGCTTGAAGGGGAACTTGCAATTAGTAGTGACTATGTGGCTAACTACTGCCCTTGTCCACCTAGATGGCAGTGGGCCTGGGTTTGAAAGATGCTGTCCAAGGAAATTCTTAGTGAATTTCTGTAGGGTAGCTTGTAGAGCTGCTGCTGCAGCAAATCTGCAACACTGTATGCACCTAGGGTTGTAGGTTCATAGTTCCTTGAAAGTAGTATTGCAGATAGACAGGGTAATGAAGAAGGTGGTTGGCACGCTTGCCTGTATTGGTCAGTAGAGATGTCATGCTGAGAGTATACATAACATTGCTTAGGCCACTTTTGGAATACAGCCTTCAATTTTGATCTCTTGCTATAGAAAAGATGTTTTGAAACTTGAAAGGGTTCAGAAAAGATTTACAAGGATGTTGCCAGGGCTGGAGTGTTTGATCTATGGGGAGAAGCTGAAGAGGCTGGGTCTATTTTACCTGGAGCATTGGAGGCTGAGGGATGGCCTGATAGAGGTTTATAAAATCATGAGAGGCTACCGAATCATAGGGTGAATAGCCAAGGTCTTTTTTTCCTCAGGGTAGGGGAGTCCAAAGTATAGGTTTAAGGTGGGAGGGGCAAGATTTCACAGGGAACTAAGGGGCAACATTTTCATGTAGAAGGTGGGATTACCAGAGGTGGTGGTGGAGACTAGTACAATTACATTTAAACGGCATCTGGACGAGGATATGAATAGGAAAGATTTAGAGAGAGAGAGAGAGAGAGATGGGCCAAATAATGGCAAATGGGACTAGATAAATTTAGGATATCTGGTCAGCATGGACAAGTTGGACCAAAAGATCTGTTTCTGTGCTGTACACATCTATGACTCTAATTCAAACACCAAAATACATTAAGATAAACTTTTATTTACAAAAAACATGCATTAGTCCGCCATTGAATCATCAAAACCAATGTGTTTTGTGGAGGACGATGGAAAGAGCCCCAAACAAATTAGCTACCTTAAAAGTATCTCTTTCAGGCGTTCACCAAAATCTAATAATAACAGTAACAAGTGGGACTTGTCAAATTACTGAAGTATACTAAATCTGTACACATAAGGAAATTATTTTTAAGGTTTCACTCCTCCAGAAATTAAACAAGTTAGCCACAAATCTGAAGCCTAGTTAAAATGTTCTGAAGAAATGCCACCGTTCTCAATAAAAGCCGAAAGAACTGCAGATGTTGGAAATCAGAAACAGAAGTTGCTGCAAAAGCTCAGCAGGTCTGGCAGCAACGATGCAGAGAAATCAAGAGTTAAGGTTTCGGGTCCGGTGACCCTTGCTCAGAACTTCTCAGGGCTTTTCCAGCAACTTCTGTTTTTGCCACCGTTCTCAATAACTCTTCAGAGGTAACATCAGCAACATCACCATGGAATTTTCGAGTGATATCGTTCCGTGGGAGTCGCATCAGTACCTTCCTTTCCTCCAGTTGAAGTCTGAAGCAGACAGATCCTGTTTTTTTTTGTGTGTGTGAGATTGTCTACGGACTAAACCCACGCGCCCCATCGGCCCCGACTTCAGGCCTCCCGACACTCACCTTTACAGCAACCTCAGGCGCGGAGTTCAAAGCGAGAGATCCGTGAAGGCGTGACATTGATTTCTCAGGGTCGGGAGGGTGTAAATGAGCCACGGCGTCCTGGCTGGGGACCTCTCCGCACTCGCCATCCGAGTCGCTGCCACTGCCGCTGCCGTAGGAGGCCAGAGCCGCGATCGCCGCCGACATTTTTGCGGGCGCCTCACTCGGGGAAGATGACGCGCGCTTGCAGATCTCCGAATTAACCGACCTTCCCGAGTAAACGTCACAACGGTCACTGAGAGGGGCTTCCTTGGCGGCGCCTCCACTGTTCTAAACGTCGAGAATTTCAGTCTCGCAACATCATTCCCCCTTCCCCGGGCTTCAGAAACTCCTGGAAGTATTATTTACCCCACACGGCTGCAAGGCCCAAATCCCCGCCTCCAACAATCTGATTGGCTGGCCGGTGAAGGAGTGGGTGTGCCTATCACGGCACATCGCCATTTTCCATTGGCTGTCCGGCCAGTCGATCAGATGACATCACAAAACCCCGCCTTCGTCCCTACCCCCCTCCCCCACTCCGATCCACAACATTCCTATTCCGCTCTGTCCCCTCCCCCCAAAGACGGCCGGTGCCATTGGGACAATCCATGGGAGGACCGGCCGGCGCATTCAGACGTAGAGCGGTGGATGAAATCTGTTCCAATAGGCACAGCTGCGCCCGACGCTTTCTGAGCTCGGACGATCTCTGTGGTTCGGTAACCGAGTCGGCGCTATTTTGGGACTGGAGAAGCGAACGAGTCGTGCTGCCGCGGGCGCGATGTTCCCCGTGCGTGCTGCTGACGTGCGCCATTCCGGCTGAAGCGGCGGCGGTGGTGTTGTTATCGAGACCGGCGAAAACTTGGGGCGTCAGTGAAAGCGGACCGGTTAGAGCAAAGCTCGCGGACAATGAAGACGTTATTCTCCAACTGAAAGACGTTCCAAATTACTGTGTTTTTTTTAAAATAATAAATCTATAGGTCTAGATATCTCGGAAGATTATATTTAAAAAAATACAATAAAACCTACTCGAGGCCGGTAAGAGTTTACGGGGTACGTAATTTTAATCTCAGTGAATGAAATGTCGAGCTGTTGAAATTTTATTTATTGTTGCAGTGTGTGTGTGCGCAAAACAATCGCCTCACAGCAAAGGTGTGTAGGGAATGGAGGGGGGTTGCATTTAGCCATGATTTTGTTTTTGCAGCCTACAATTTACCCTTTTTTTTAATGTTTCCGTCTCCCTCGCCAATGTCTTTTCGGTGGTTGCCACAGGCCCCGGCAGGTAGAGATGGATGGATGGGGCTGCTCGGGTGCACCTGGGCTTCAGTCCCGTGTCTCTCGTTCTCTCCCGCACCACAGCTGGAGCTGCATTGGCCGCAAAAATCCCGAGTTTATCGGGAGTCCGACCTTTCTGCAACTCCGCTATAACTCACTTTTTTTCTCTCTCTCTCACACACGCACTCCATTGAGATCGTAGGTTTTGGAAACACGGATTCTTCTCTCCATTCCTCACCGCCCCACTTTACAAGACCATGGATTATAAAGCTGAGGATTTTTTTATTTTTGCAGAATTTTGATTTTAATGTTTAGGTTTTCGCGAAGCTGAATGGATTCCGTGCCCCTGGATTTCCACAACAAAGAATGAAGGGGGGGGGGGGGGGCGTGGAAGAGAAATATTTTGTGACTCCAAAATGATGGATCTTAGCGCGGCAGGTTATTTTATTTTGTGCGATTTATAAGCAGAGGCTTCCCGGTGAAGTTTTGTCCACTCACGGGGCAGTAAGTTGATGTTTGTAGGTGCGGTGCTGTCTCATCACGACAGTAACGGTCGCTCATTTGCGGCGTATCGAACACATTTGACTGGGATGTGTGAGAAACGTGCTATTTGGCAATTTTATTGCGAATGTCCACGAGCAACTTTTCAGGACTGTCTTCTTTCCTGGCCTCTTGACCTAATGCACAAAACTATTTGCCTTTTCACGTTTTTGAAAGGCTGTGTTTTTTTTTCGCTTTAAACTCAACCGCCCGCAGTACTCGATTCCCACGCCAGAGGTTGATCACAGACCTGAGCTCCTGTCTATTTCACCTCTACTTAAGACCTTCCCACATGCACCTTGCCCCTGTCTGCAGTGTTTCAGTATTTTGAGTAGGGCGGAGGAAGATCCACTATAAACGGATGGAGCGACAGCTACCTGAATGTCCTCTGCCCCAAGACTTTAATAGCACTTTGCATCTTTTTCTTTCATTTGCACTGTTTGTGCGCGGTTCGAATAATTGCTCTTCAAAGCCGAAGTGGATTTGCAAACGACTTCCAGATAACTTGATTGTAAAATAATTGTAATATACTTGAGAAAAATGTTCTGGACTAAATTGCTGTGTATTTCTGAGATGGGTAACTTTTCCAACCTTATAGTTTCAAATGAGGCAGCGTTGTCAGATTGAGCTCAATCTTGTTTCACAACTTCGTAGCAACAAATCAATCAGGATGCTCTCTGCTTTTTTCAGTGTATTTTGCAAACATCAAATGTCTGAGGTTAAAATAAAACAGCAAGCTAGGCAGCATCAGGAGGTGGAGAAGTCACATTTCGGGTGTAACTCTTAAGGACTGTGGGTGGGTGTGAGGGGAGCTGCAGATAAAGGGGGTGGAGGGGGCAGGGTGATGAAATGGAGATAGGTGAAGACAGGCAGAGGGTATGACCTGGTTGGTTAATGGGAGGAATGAATCTGGTTGGTGGCAGGGAGCAGTGGGAGGGATGGAGAAGAGATGGGAAGGGAGGTTGTTTGAAATTAGAGAACAAAGTGAGGTCTGCAGATGCTGGAGATCAAAGTTGAAACTTTATTGCTGAAGAAGGGCCTGTGCCCGAAACGTCGAATCTCCTGTTCCCTGGATGCTGCCTGACCTGCTGTGCTGTTCCAGCAATAAAGTTTCAACTGAAATTAGAGAACTCCATGTTCAGCCTTCCAGGCTGTAGGCTGCCCAGGTGGAAGATGAGGTGATGTTCCTCCAATTTGCGGTGTGGTTCGTTGTGGCAATGGAGGAGGCCAAGGATGGTCATGCTGAAAAGGGAATGGTTCGGGGAATTGAAATGGGTGTGATTTGGAGGTCCAATCAGCCCCTGCGGGCCTGCCTGAGATGCGCGGCGAACAGTTCCCTAAGTTTACGTTCAATCTCTCCAATTTAGAGAAGACCACATTGGGAGCACCTGATGCAGTAAACTAGGTTGGAAGAAGAGTTACACCCGAAATGTCGACTTTTCCACCTCCTGATGGTGCCTGGCTTGCTGTGTTCTTCCAGCCGCCTGCTTGTCTAATTTGGATTCCAGCATCTGCAGTTTTTTTTGTCTGAGGTTAAAATAAAGCACTTTGTTGCTAATGGAAAAATTTTCAACAGACACTTGCAATTATAACACCTTTTTAACAAAGGAAAATGTAGGCATGTGTTTAGGCATTATCAGATGAAACTTGACATTTAATGGAAATAGGACAAGGAGCTAATGGGTAGCTTTAAGGAGCAGCTTGGAGCAAGGCAGAAGCAGAGTGTTTTAAATATGGAATTGCAGAGCGAAGACCTGGGACATTTGCCAAAACAGCTACAAGTGATTTGACCAAAAAACTTGGGAAAGTGCTCATGAGAGTAGAATAAGAAGAGCAGAGAGTTCTTGGAGAGCTGAAGGACCAAGAAGGAACTTGAACACCAGGATGCAAATTTTTAAATTAGAGACCTTCTAAAACTTTGAGGCTTCAAGTAAATACATGAATGTCATTTGATGCAAGTTGGGAATAGGCAGTAATTTCATATGATTTGAAGAATGGCAAATGAAAGACCAACCAGGACAGCATGTCCTGTGTGGCGAACTTCAACAGTGTTACCTAAAATGGCATAATCAACTGGGACTTGAAGCAAATATGGGCCTCTCACCATATGTTCTTTTTCAATGTAAAAGTTATAAGTTTCAAATAAGCTAGCTAACTACACATAAAGGAACATGGACTTGAGAGTTTTAAAATCTTTGACTGATGCTGAAACCATTAAAGTGGAAGGGCAGCGAAAATACAATGCGGGTTTGGGTGCAGATCAGTTTAAAAATGAACAATAAAACACCAAATAAGTAACTTTTCTGCAGCATCTAAATTCTGTGCCTAATTTTAAAATCAATTTTGGCCCACCATTATTTCAGTAAATTTAGAAATAAGACTTGCTTGGTCACAACAATTTTATTTTGATCTGAGACATCTTCAGGTGAAAGGCAATCAGCAGGTATGAAAGGTAACTATGTATCTTTTAGCTTGATCTGTTAAAGCAAGTATTTGCTTTGTACCTTGAATAATTGTATCTTGGGTGCAAATGGAAGGGCATTTTACCCAATATCTTAATTATCTTTTGCTTTGATTAATTGTTCTTGTCTTGATTTCAAGACAGATGCATTTTTGTTTCTGTGCACTAGCTATTTGAAAATTGAGGCTGCTTGGTGTTTGGTAAATAATTTTTGTCTTCATTTAATTATATACAATATTATTTATTGCACATAGCTATTTGATAATTAAGGCTGCTCAGTATTTTTATCAACTTATATAATGTTTTCAACAATTTACGGTAAATACTTGTGTGTTTGAGTTGGCAGAGAATGTACACTTATAAAAGAAATATTGACTTTAATGAAATGAAAGTTTTCAAAATACTGAATATGAATGATCTCTTTAGAAATGTGACTTCTTTAAAAGAAACATCATGGAGAAATATGTGTTTCGGAGCATTGTATTGGTCATG
This sequence comes from Chiloscyllium plagiosum, assembly GCF_037043375.1. NCBI lineage: Eukaryota > Metazoa > Chordata > Chondrichthyes > Orectolobiformes > Hemiscylliidae > Chiloscyllium > Chiloscyllium plagiosum. The sequence goes on along the minus strand of NW_028270141.1, from coordinate 121,560,159 downwards.
TATACTGAAAATATATATGGCAAGTTCTTAATCTAATCTCTTACACAAACCAAGATTTTGCTGTACTAGCCTGCACTTTTTATTATACCAAATAATACTGCCAAGTAATCTTCCTTGTGAAGAAAGTTTGTTCAATATTATGCATTTCATTATCTTAATATTTAACATGGAAAAATACATTGCAGGTGAACTTTTTAGGGAAATTGGATAAGGAGCCAAGTTTGAGATTTTTTGAGGCTGTTAGTTGACAAATTTGATACAATTATCTACGTTTTTATACGTTTGTGCAGATCATTATCATGAAAGGGCAATGCTTATCCATTAAAAGTTCGTTTGCAACACACATGCAGTATTGTGAATAAGCTATTTCATCTGGCATCTTGAGTGTATGGATACTTACTTGAAATGCCAAACTTGAAATTATGCTGTTTTTGTTATTTTAATGTGTTGGATGCTTTATTGAAATGAAAGACTGGCTATTGTTATATCCCACAGTTGCTATATTGCCAATTAATGATAAATTCATTTAAAAACCATGAACAGTAATATGCCTCGGGAGGTTTGCACTAAACGATAAGACCTACACTGTGCTTTAAATGAGATAATGCCATGAGCATTGCTGCTTGTTTTGTAAAATTTAAATTGCCATGATAAATGGCCCAACTTTCAACCAATTCCTAATGTCATGACTTCTAATCACAATTAGATTCTCTCTTTCACTAGCCCTTTTTTTAAAAAATAAAATTGCAGTTCTCAGCAGGCTTTGTTATACATCCATTCTTGGATTTATTGGCATAAGTTACTTCTATAAGAGATCCTACATTTCCACTTTCCAAAGTTGAACTGTGCTAACAAATATTGATGATGATTTCAAATGGAAGTTTAGTCAGCCAGATTGCTGTGGGTCTGGAATCGTATGTCGACTGGCCCAGGTAAAGAAGGGAGATTTCCTTCCCTTAAGGACATTTAGACAACCTACAATGGCTATGCGGTCACCATTAGACAAACTTTTCAATTCAGTATTTTTAAATTGAATTTAAATTTTCTGTTTGAAACTCTGCTTAGGGTCTGAATTAACTAGTCCAGTGACATCATGATTATGCCACCACTAGTGAATGATACTTGTCAAAATAAAAAACATTGCTTCGTGTTGTTATATCATAATTCCCAGCTCAGATCAAGATCATTATCCACACTGCATTTATTTGGCTGAGTTGATTCTGATCATGTATTCTGCAGTCCTTCCAGTTAGGGTTGATGCACTAGCTCTTTGAACAATTATGCCAATTGAGCTGAAGTAAATAGTTATCTTGAACAGAATAGTTGAGAATGAACAATGCATGTCCAAAGTAACCCATATTGTACAGAGTGCGCTGGTTCAAACGTCCTTGAATACAAATCTGGAACTCTTGCCCATAATCTTGCTGTTCTGTGAATTTAAGCCACTGGGGACTGTTTAATATGGCATAGGTATTTTTAATGTCTGTTATACCATGGAACATTTGTGGCTGTGTATCAGGAGCTCAGGTTCAACCATGTTCTTTTTGTTCAGGATGTGTAAATGTCACTTGATCTAGAAGTTTTGTAGTTTGATCTTTGAGTTTGGTACTATTGTCGTACCACACACAACTATCTCATACTGGTATAGTTATATGTACTGAATGATTTATGAGTTCAACTGTGTAATCATGAATTCTATACATGTGTTTTCACAGAATTTTGTACTTTACATGTGATGTCTTGGGTTGAAATTACAATATACCTACTGCGTTGCTGTCCTGAAAAAATACATAACTTCAAAAATGTTTTGCAGTTTTGTGAGCTTGGGTTTTCTTTCATAGTGAATAGAGAATGGAGGTGGGATTCTACTTTTTTTTTAGCATTTACGTCTTCTACATAGTCTCAAAGGTTTGAGTCTTTGTAATTTCCATCCACAAAAGGTAATGCATAGGGAATCTTTAAGTATTCTGAAGACTGAGGTTGATAGATTCTTGATTACCAAAGGAGTGAAAAGTTAGTGTATATGAGGGAATGTAGGCTTGAAATTAAAGTCAGATCAGCCGTGATATTGAATGCATAGCAGGCTTGTTCCTTTTACGTATGTTCTGTAAATTATAATATTGCCATAAGTATCTGGAAACATTTGACCATCAACTGAATGTAAAATCAAAGTTTCCTTTTTTCCTATCTTCTACGCTTGGCACTCTTGAAATCATCAACATCAATGTTAACTCACCAGTTATAAATTTGTAAAATAAGAGCTTTTCTATGAGAGCATACTGAACCTTAAAATAAAACCAAATATTCACACAGGTGAATTATAAAGCAAAGTATGACACAGACCATGTAACAAGATATTAGGGGAGATAACCAGAAGTGGATTTTAAACAACGACTTCCAAGAGGAAAACAAGATAGAAAGGCAAAGATGTTTAGACAAGGAATTATAGGTTTTTGACAGTTAACTACATTGCCAGCAATTATGGCACAATTACAAATTGGAAAAGCTTGACAGGATGAGGTTTACAGATACCTTGGGGCTGGAGGAGATTGCAGAAAAGAGCAAACTGAGGAAGGATTTTAAAACACGAACAAGAGTTTTAAAATATAGCTATTACTTAAATAGGAGTCTGCTTAACATGGGATAAATGAATAGAACTTGGCATGATTTAGGACATGCTATTATGATTCCAGCTGCTGTTTGTACTGGACAAGTTAGAAACCAGAGTGAAATCTGGCCTGTTCAATCCTAACTTTTATTTTTAACTGTGGAGGTCAATTAGTGAATGTATAATATAAAGAATAAAACACTCATTAAACAAAAATGAATTCCATTAATTACATACTTAGAAAGGGATTCAAACTACTTATCCCAGCAACAGCATTCCCTCTATGCTGTATGGCTACATGTGTTCGCTCAGACATTTTGCACAGATTGCAACGTTGACTTGCAGTACCAGAATTTTCGGTTACACATGAACCATGGAGATCTACATGGAAGAAAAAAGAGAGAACACTGCCCAGCAATTTCAAAGAGCTAAATCTCAGTGAAGAGTTGGTACTATATCCACACTGAAGCTCCTTAATAAGTCTCAGGCTCGTACAACTGCCTGTGGTTTTCTTTGGATGAAGTTCTGTGCAATCACTTACTAGATGCTCTTTCCCTTCAAATATCTCTCTCTGAGACACCCAAGATAAACTGCAAACTAAACTCATCATGACTTTAGTTTTGGAGAATGCATAGTTGTTCTGAAGTTAAATGTCCATCAGTCCTGCAGTCTCTGGCATAGACCACACTGACAACCTGGCTCTTTGGATTATTGTATCTTTGTCTACCTGCCATTGATTCTTACCATAATCAAAAGCACAGTTTTCTCCACTTTTTTTGGAAGATTTGCCCATTTCATCTCAAGACTTGGAAACATCATTAAAATGCATATAAAGAAACAAGATGTAGAATCATAAAATCTCTACAGTGTGAATAGAGGCCATTTGGCCCATTGAGTCTATTCTGACCCAAGAGCATTACAGCCAGACTCAGCCTCCCATCCTATCCCTGTAATCTGCATTTACCATGGCTGATCTGCCTAGCCTGCACATCACAGGCAATTTGCCATGGCTATTTCACCGAATTTACACATTTCTTGGACTGTGGGAGGAAACTGGAGCACCTGGCAGAAACTCACTCAGACATTGGGAGAATATGCAAACTCCACAGACAGTCACCCAAGATGGAATTGAACCTGAGTCCCTGGTGCTGTGAGGAAGCATTGCTGACTACTGTGCCATCCAGGTTTCTTGATACTCACCTGTAAGTACATTCAGTAAATTAAAGTGAACCATGTATCACCCCTAAACAGACGCATTACAAAATATTATTTCAATTTAAAGTCATACATTGTTCTTAACAATGGCCATTAAAGCTTTAATTTGGGAAAGGTAGAACAGTCAAGCCTTGAAGTAACACAGGAGGTGCAGTAAAACCAAAATACCGCAGATGTTGGAAATCTGAAGCAAACACAGAATGCTGGAGAAACTCAGCAGGTCTGGCAGTAATTGTCTTAGGAGAAACAGACTTAATGTTTCAAATATTTGATCAAGAATTTGATAATCGTAGAAGAGCTTAATTTTACAAACGTGCAAACATAGAAAATCAGAACAGGTGTAGGCCACTCAACCCTTTAAGGCCGCTTCACTATTTGTTATGGTCATGGCCGATCATCCAACTCAGTACCCGATTCCCACTGTCTCCCCACACCTTTTGATCCCAGTTTCATAGAATGTGGATAAGCTTTAAACTAAATATTCAGTTGGCTTCAGTTACGTGGAAAAAAATTAAAATGGGGAAGTGTGTGGAGGGCTCAGCAGAGGTTATTAAAATTTCCAAAACAAGAACAGGATTAAGAATATTGAAAGGGTCAGGCACAACAGATAAGGGGGCATCTGTTCGATGAGAAGGGGACAGTCAATTCAGGACTGAGATTGTTGTGCTTAAATGCACGCAGTATACAAAACAAGGTAAATGAATTTGTAGAACAGATTGAAAGTGGTCAGTATGCTGTGGGTATTACAGATGCGGCTGCAAGTGGATCAGGGCTAGGAAATAAAGGATGCACGTTCTAATCGATGGACAAGCTGAAGGGCAGAGTGGTGGTTAGTAAGAAATTAAGTGAAATGGATAGCAGGGAATTATATGGGGTCAGAAGGCATAGAATATGTGGGTAGAGTTGAAGCACTGCAAAGGGAAAATAAACGTGATATAGACTGTGTACAGGCTTCCTAGCCGTAGTCAGTATGTAGGGAAGAAAATTAAATCAGGATATAGAAAAGACATTTAAGGACTATACGATAATCATAGGGGACTTCATTATGCAAGTGGACTGAGAAATTCCGTTTAGTAGTGCATCTCAAGAAAAGGAATTCTTTTTATTTTGGAGCAGTTTGTGGTAGAGGCCACTAGAGAACATAGAATTCTAGAATTGCCATGGAATGAGTTAGACTTGATTTCAGAGGTTCAGATGAAGAAACCCCGAGGGGGCAGAGGCCATTATATGATAGAATTCATCCTGCAGTTTGAAAGGGAGAAACTGAAGTCCGGTGTAATGATTTTACAACAAAGTAAAGGTAACTGCAAAGACGTGAGGGAGGAGCTGGCCAGAGTTGTTTGGAAGGGGAGCCTAACTGGCAAGACAATGGAGCAGCAATGGCAGGTATTTCTGGGGGTAATTTGGATGGTAAAGCAAAAATTCATCCCAAGGAAGAAGCAGCACACTCAGGGGAGGATAAGGAAGTCAAGGACCGCATAAAAGCATACAATGTGTTGAAGATTAGTCAGAATCCTTTTAAAAGCAGCAGAGGATAACTGAGAAAAGCAATAAGGGAGGAGAAGATGAAATATGAGTAAGCTAATTGTAATATAAAATAAGATTGCCAGAGTTTTTATTTGAATATAATAAAGGTAAGAGAGAAATAAGAATGGACACAGGACCATTGTGGGCGGCACGGTGGCACAGTGGTTAGCACTGCTGCCTCACAGCGCCAGAGATCCGGGTTCAATTCCCGCCTCGGTCGACTGACTGTGTGGAGTTTGCACGTTCTCCCCGTGTCTGCGTGGGTTTCCTCCGGGTGCTCCGGTTTCCTCCCACAGTCCAAAGATGTGCAGGTCAGGTGAATTGGCCATGCTAAATTGCCCGTAGTGTTAGGTAAGGGGTAAATGTATGGGTGGGTTGCGCTTCGGCGGGGCGGTGTGGACTTGTTGGGCTGAAGGGCCTGTTTCCACACTGTAAGTAATCTAATCTAAAAAACCGCTGAAAAATTAGACTGGAGAAGTAGTATTGAGGAACAAAGAAGTGGCAGAGAAACTGAATAGGTATTTTGTATCATTTTTACAGTAGACGACACCAGCAGCATACCAGAACTTCACAAGTTGGGGCAGATTTGCTACGTTTCCCCAGCTCCTTCGATTAGAAGTTCCAGCATCCAGAGTATTTTACTTTTATTTATGCAAGTTACGTGGCAACAATTCATGAAAGCTGTTTAGACAGCACCTTCAAAACCCATGACCATTATCAAGTAGAAGTACAAGGGCATTAGATGAACACTGCTATCTGAATGCTCCCTTTCAAGCCTTTCATTATTCTGATTTGGCAATATATCACCGTTCCTTCAGCATTGCTAAATCAAAATCCTGGTACTTCCTACCTTGCAACATTGAGTGGCTACCAAATGGATTGCAGTGGTTCAAGGCAGTAGCTCCCTACCATCATCTCAAGGTAAATCAGGGATAGACAGCAAATGCTGGCTCAGCCAATGATTCCCACATCCCATTAATTAAAAAGAAAAAAAATGTCAGGTTGCAGTATGGTTTGTTGGTGCTATTGAAGATGATATATTGTTAATCTGGTAGTGTTGGGTAGTATTAAGCTGTGTCAGCAGAAATTGCCTTTCTGGGTGGTAGAGGCTTAGCAAGTTGCTACACTGCACCTTGTAGATGGTACATAGTTGCAAAGGTGTACCATTGTTTCAAAAATCAATAGCCTGAGAAAGTATAGGCCACAAACAAAAACAGAATTGATATTGGGACCTTTGCTTTTCCTGAAATATATTAATGGTCCAGATATTGGTACACAGGACAATTTCCAAGTTTGCAGATGACACAACACTTGGAAGAATTTCAAACTGTGAGGAAGGCAGTGTATATACCCAAAAGAACATTGACAAGTTAGTGGAGTAGGTGGATAATTGGCCAATATGATTCAACGCAGAGAAGTGTGATGTGGTACACTTTGGAAGAAAATTGAAAAATAACAAAATAGTGGTGTTCAGTTTTAAAGTGGCTGCAGGTGCAGAGGGACCTGGGGGTATATGTTTGCATATCATTGAAAGTGACTTTAAAAGGTTTGGTACATTTAAATTTATTACATTGACATATGCCACTTCTGAGCTCTTCAGTATTCTCCTGGAAATAGGCTTCTAGTGACAGAAACACCTGTTAATCATTATTTTTGCTTCCTAACTGAGAATCTTTGATTGAAGATGCTACTTTGATTTTGATCCCATTAGCTTTCAATTTACTGATCTGTCTACCCATATGAGACTTTGCCAAAAGCCTTGCAGAAATCCACTTGAACGACATCAGTAATTACTCTCATTGACCTTCCTTGTTACCTCCTACAAAAAAATTAAAACATTTTAGTCCATGTGACCTTCCTGCTGGCTGTCCTGGATTAAATCTCCCTAGTAACAATTTTTATATCTCCAAATGTTTTCAATATATTTGCCCTACGCTAAAGTTAGGCTGACAGGCCTATACTTCTAGAGAAGGATCATTGGATCTGAGACTTTAACTCTACCTTCTCTCCACAGATGCTGCCAGATTTGCTGAGTTTTTCCAGCAATTTCTGTTTTTGTTTGTGGCCTATATTTTCTCAGGCTATTGATTTTTGAAACAATGGTACACCTTTGCAGCCATGTACCATCTACAAGGTGCAGTGCAGCAACTCGCTAAGCCTCTACCACCCAGAAAGGCAATTTCTGCTGACACGGCTTAATACTACCAGGTTAATAATACATCACCTTTAATAGCACCAACAAGCCACACAGCAACCTGACATTTTTTTTCTTTCATTTTAATTAATGGGATGTGGGAATGATTGGCTGAGCCAGCATTTGTTGTCTATCTCTGATTTACCTTGAGAAGATGGTAGCGAGCTGCTACCTTGAACCACTGCACTCAATGTTGTGAGGTAGGAAGTACCAGGATTTTGATTTCGCAACGCTGAAGGAACGGTGATTTATTGCCAAATCAGGATATTGAGGCACTTGAAAGGGAGCATTCAAATAGCAGTGTTCATCTAATGCCCTTGTACTTCTACTTGATAATGGTCATGGGTTTTGAAGGTGCTGTCTAAACAGCTTTCATGAATTGTTGCCTCGTAACTTGCATAAATAAAAGTAAAATACTCTGGATGCTGGAACTTCTAATCGAAGGAGCTGGGGAAACGTAGCAAGTCTGGCAACATCTGAGGAAGAGAAACAGTTAGATGTTTCGACTCCAATATGACTCTTTTTCAGAAGGTATATGGTACACTGCTCTTACTGAGCATTGGTGATGGAGGGAATGCATGTGGTTCTGGTCAAGCAGGTTGCTTTTCTCCAGGCTGCTGTCGAGCTTCTTGAGTGTTATTGGAGCTGCACTCATCCAAGCAGGTGTGGGGTATTCCTTCGCATTCATGAACAGTTCCTTGTAGATGGTGAGCAGGTTTTGGGGAATCAGGAGGAGAGTTATTCTCTGCAGGGTTCATAGCCTCTGACCTTTTCTTGTTGCCACAGTATTTATTTGAATTTCTCATCCAGGATGTTGACAATAGGAGATTCAGTGTTGGCAATGCTTTTGGATGAGAATGGGCAGTGGTTGTTGGAACAGTTCTCACTTGGCTCTTGTGTGGCATGAATGTTATTTGCCACTTTTTAACCCAAACCTGAATATTGTCAAATCTTGCTGCATTTGGACATGGACTGCTTCAGTGTCTAAGGAGCTGTGTTTGGTGCTGAATGAACATTGTGTGATCGTCAGCAAGCATCCCCAATTCTGACCTTATGATGAAGGGGAAAGTCATTGATGAAACAGCTGAAGATGGTTGAGCCAAGTTCACTATGCTGAGGAATTCATGCAGAAATATCCTGGAACTGAGATGACTAACCAACAACCACAAAAATCTTCAAAATTCTGTAGCTACAAGAGCACACAGAGGCTAGGAATCCTGCTGTGAGTAACTCACCACCTGACTCCACACTTGCCTATATAGTGCACCTCCAATATCTCAAGAAGTTTGACACTATCCAGAGCAAAGTACCCACATCCACAAACATTCATTCACTCAGTACACCAATAACACACATTGGCAGTAGTTTGCAGCATCTTTAGACAGCACTATACAAACCCACAACCATAGATAAAGCAGCAGATGTTTGGGAACACCACTTGCAAGTTCCGGTCCAAGCCACTCACCACTGAGAGTTGGAAACAGAAATGCGTTGCCATTCCTTCAGTGTCGCTTGGTCAAAATCCTTAAACTTTCTCCCAAACGGCATTGCAGATTTACCCACACCAAATGGACCTGAGCAATTCAGGAATAGAACACTCAACTGCCTTTTCAAGGGCTGGTAGGGATTATCAAGCAATACTGGCTCACTAAGCAAAGCCCAAAAGAGGTAGGCGCTGAAGTAGACTATTTGTTTGGCCCATTGAATCTGCTCTGTTATTCAGTGACATCATGGCTGACCTGATGATCCTCCACTCTATTTTCCAGCTTTTTCACTACAACCCTTGCTCTCCACAAATCTCTGTACTCCATTTATACTCAAGTCTCCTTTTGCAATGATTTAACATTATCTTGGAAGGTCTATATTAAATAAAAGTTTAATTTGGTCTAATTTTTTTTGTACTTGTAACTTTCTCAAGTAACGTGTTTAATGCGCTAGCTGCTCTCAAAATAATCTATACCTTTTTAATTTGTTCATTTCAGTGAGATGAATGCCAGCTAATTTAAAGGGGGTGTCAAAGAACTGAGCTCAAATTACAATGAGCTCATGTAATTTTTTTTGAGTCCATAAACATTTTCCATCTGCCAACTTGTCAGTTGCAGTACTGTCATTTTATGAGTCACTTTTTTTGTACATTTTGATTTTCATCAGAAATTTGAATACTCAATCCAAGCTGGCATACATTGAGGCTCCATCCACCTACTCTGATGATGTTGTGCATAGAATAGCACTAGCCTGTATTCTGCCCAATGTTTAATCTGCAAAAAATATCCAAATGGATTATTGCTGTCAAATTATATATGAATCACTGGAATTGATGGCATGTGCAATTTACTCTGGCAATAAAATGCATATTCTCTGGGATTTTGAGGGTAGGAATATCGAATGTAAATTGTGATAGTGTATTATTTAAATGGAGAAAAACTATAGAAAGCTGCAACACAAAGGTACTTGAGATAGTTCATCTTCACCATGGGCATCCAGTCCCTGTACACCTCCATCCCCCATCACGAAGGACTCGAAGCACTCCGCTTCTTCCTTTCCCGCCGTACCACCCAGTACCCTTCCACCGACAACCTCCTTCGACTGACCGAACTGGTCCTCACCCTGAACAACTTTTCTTTCCAATCCTCCCACTTTCTCCAAACAAAAGGAGTAGCCATGGGCACCCGCATGGGCCCCAGCTATGCCTGCCTCTTCGTAGGGTATGTGGAACAATCCATCTTCCGCAACTACACTGGCCCCACCCCCCATCTTTTCCTTCGCTACATTGATGACTGTATCGGCACTACCTCGTGCTCCCACGAGGAGGTTGAACAGTTCATCCACTACACTAACACGTTCCACCCCAACCTCAAATTCACCTGGACAGTCTCGGACTCCTCCCTCCCCTTCCTAGACCTTTCTGTTTCAATCTCAGGCGACTGAATCAACACGGACATCTACTACAAACCAACCGACTCCCACAGCTACCTGGACTACACCTCCTCCCATCCTGCCCCCTGTAAAAACGCCATCCCATTCTCCCAATTCCTTCGTCTCCGCCGCATCTGCTCCCAGGAGGACCAGTTCAAAATACGTACAACACAGATGGCCTCCTTCTTCAAGGACCGCAGTTTCCCCCCCGACGTGGTCGACGGTGCCCTCCACCGCATCTCCTCCACTTCCCGCTCCTCCGCCCTTGAGCCCCGCCCCTCCAACCGCCACCAGGACAGAACCCCACTGGTCCTCACCTACCACCCCACCAATCTCCATGTACAGCGCATCATCCGCCGTCACGTCCGCCACCTCCAAACAGACCCCAGCACCAAGGATATATTTCCCTCCCCTCCCCTATCAGCTTTCCGTAGAGACCACTCCCTCCGCGACTCCCTTGTCAGATCCACACCCCCCACCGACCCAACCTCCACTCCCGGCACCTTCCCTTGCAACCGCAGGAGGTGCAACACTTGCGCCCACACCTCCCCCCTCACTTCTCTCCAAGGCCCCAAAGGAAACTTCCATATCCGCCACAGATTCACCTGCACCTCCACCCACATCATCTACTGCATCCGCTGCAGCCGGTGTGGCCTCCTCTATATTGGGGAGACAGGCCGCCTACTTGCGGAGCGATTCAGAGAGCACCTCTGGGCCACCCGGACGAATCAACCCAACCAACCTGTAGCACAGCATTTCAACTCCCCCTCCCACTCCACCGAGAATATGCAGGTCATTGGACTCATCCACCGCCAAACCACAACAACCCGACGGTCGGAGGAGGAGCATCTTATCTTCCGACTGGGAACCCTCCAACCGCAGGGGATGAACTTGGACTTCACCAGTTTCTTCATCCCCCCCCTCCCCCCACCTTGTCTCAGCCGGATCCCTCCAGCCCGGCACCGCCTTCCTGATCTGCAGTCTTCTTCTTGACCTCTCCGCCTCCATCCTACTCCGACCTATCACCCTCACCTTGACCTCTTTCCACCTATCACATTTCCAACGCCCCTCCTCCAAGTCCCTCCTCCCTACCTTTTATCTTCTCCTGCTGAACACTCTCTGCTCATTCCTGAAGAAGGGCCTGTGCCCGAAACGTCGAATCTCCTGTTCCCTGGATGCTGCCTGACCTGCTGTGCTGTTCCAGCAATAAAGTTATAACTACTTGAGATAGTTGTACACCAAACACACACAGGTACAGCATGTAACCAGGAAGGCTAATGGAATGTTGGCCCTTATTTCAAGGGGGTTGGAATATAAGAGTAGGGAAGTCTTACTGCAACTGTACAAAGTGCAGATGAGACCATATCTGGAATACTATGAACAGTTTTGGTTCCCTTATTTAAGGAAAGATATAATTTTATTGGAGGCAGTTCAGAGAAGGTTCGCAGGGATGATCCCAGGGATGGAGGGATTGCCTTTGAGCAAAGGTTAATCAGGTTGGGATTCGTTGTTAGAAGAATGAGAGATGATCTCATTAAAACATATAGGATTTGTAAAGGGATGATACCCCTCATGGGAAAATCTAGGACCAGATAGCATGGTCTCAGAATAAAGGGGTGCCAATTTAAGATAGAGATGAGGAGGAATTTCTTCAGAGGGTTGAGAATCTTTAGAACTCCTTGCTGCAGAGAGCTGTAGCAGTCGGGTTCATGTGTATATTTAAGGCTGAGGTAGTTTCTTGATCAGTTGGAGACTTGAGGGTTACAGGCAAAATGCAGGAAAATGGTTGTGAAGATTGTCAAATGAGCCATGAACCTACTGAATGGTGGAGCAAGCTCGAGGGGCTGAATGGCCTATTTATTACATTCTTATAGTACACATCCAGAAATATCAAACAGCTATGAATGATTTCCAGCTGAATTTAATTATTATTGTTCAGTTACCGCTATGGAATGCTGCAGTATTTAACATTTAATTGTCACATTTGCCTATAGAACAATTAGAACACTGAAAGCAATGGGATTTTCTGGAAATAGAAAGATAGGGCTTGTATTTATGGATTACCTTTCACAATCTCAGGACATGCCAAAATAGTTTATAACCAACTATGTTTGAAGCATGTTTGCTGATGTAATAAGTTAAAAATCTCACAACACCAGGTTATAGTCCAACAGGTTTAATTGGAAGCATACTAGCTTTCGGAGCGATGCTCCTTCAGGTGATAGTGGAGGGCTCAATCCTAACACAGAATTTGTAGCAAAAATTTAGTGTGATGTAACTGAAATTATACATTGAAAAATTGATTGTTAAGCCTTTCATCTGTTAGAATACAGTGATAGTTTCACTTCTTTCATGTGTAAATCACAAAACCTTTTTTATATAAAAAGTTGCAATCTCTGGTTATCTGTTAACAATGGTGATAGCTAGACAATATGTTGAAGGTGTTGGCCCCTTGTGTTCTCTGTCTATGCCATGATGTTTAGATTGATTCTAATCTAAAAAGTGAGATAATGGAGTTTTACATAAATTCATGCAGTTTTTGAGCAAAGTACAATGTAACCCTGAAAGTACAAATTCACCCCACAAAATATTTGTGCATGTGGGTCTTTGTCTGTGTGTGTCTGTCTGGATTGGGGGTTGAGTGTGAGAAAGTGTGTGTGTGTAGTGAGTGCAGAGTGTCTTAAGTCTGAGGGGGTGCGTGGGAGTGTGTGCGTCTGTAAGGGTGTGTGTGGGCGTCTGTGTGTATGGGAGTGTCTGTGTGTGCGCGCAATGGTGGTCACCTGTAATGTGACATGAACCCAAGGTCCCGGTTGAGGCCCTCCCTATGGGTGCCGAACTTAGCTATCAGCCTCTGCTCGGCCACTTTTCTCTGCTGCCTGTCCCGAAGCCCACCTTGGAGGATGGTCACCCGAAGGTCTGAGGCTGAATGTCCTGGACCACTGAAGTGTTCCCCAACTGGGAGGGGACCCTCCTGTCTGTTGATTGTTGTGCGGTGCCCATTCATCCGTTGTCGTAGCCTTTGCTTGGTTTCCCCAATGTACCATGCCTCCGGGCATTCTTGCCTGCAACGTACAAGATAGACAACATTGGCTGAGTCACATGAGTACCTGCCATATACAAGGTGGGAGGTGTCCCCATGCGAATTGGTATCTATGTCCACACTCTGACATGTCTTGCAGTGTCTATCGTGACACCCTGTTGCAGATAAGGATGCCTGGAGACAAAGACCCACATGCACACACACATTTTGTGGGGTGAATTTGTACTTTTAGGGTTACATTGTACTTTGCTCAAAAACTGCATGCGCTCATGTAGAGCTCTGAGCTCAAAAACTGCATGAATTTATGTAAAACTCCGTTATCTCACTTTTTAGATTAGAATCAATCTAAACATCATGGCATAGACAGAGAACACAGGGGGCCAACACCTTCAACATGTTGTCTAGCTATCACCATTGTTAGCAGCTAACCCGAGAATGCAACATTTTATATAAAAAAGGTTTTGTGATTTACACATGAAAGTGAAACTATCACTGTATTCTAACAGATGAAAGGCTTAACAGACAATCAATTTTTCAACGTACAATTTCAGTTACGTCACACTGTAAATTTTTGCTACAAATTCTGTTACGATTGAGCCCTCCACTATTACCTGATGAAGGAGCGTCGCTCCGAAAGCTAGTGTGCTTCCAATTAAACCTGTTGGACTATAACCTGGTGTTGTGTGATTTTTAACTTTGTACACCCCAGTCCAACACCGGCATCTCCAAATCATTGCTGATGTAATGACAGATAATTTGTGGACTTGTAAATCCTACATAACGACAATGACCAGAATCTGATTTTAATGGTTCTTGAGTTGCAGGTAGATAGGATAGTGAAGGAGGTGTTTGGTGTGCTTTCCTTTATTGGTCAGAGCATTGAGTACCAGAGTTGGGAGGTCATGTTGTGGCATACAGCACATTGGTTAGGCCACTTTTGGAGTATCGGAAAAATGTTGTGAAACTTGAAAGGGTTCAGAAAAGATTTACAAGGATGTTGCCAGGTTTGGAGGATTTGAGCTATAGGGAGGGGCTGAACAGGCTGGGGCTGTTTTCCCTGGAGCATCGGAAGCTGAGGGGTGACCTTTATAGAGGTTTATAAATTGATAAAATCTTTTCCCTGGGGTGGGGGAGTCCAGAACAAGAGGGCATAGGTCCCTTTTATATCTTTCCCCTCTCACCCTAAACCTAAGGGACAGCTTTTTCACACAGAGGGTGGTGCATGTATGGAATGAGCTACCAGAGAAAGTGGTGGAGACTGGTACAATTGCAACATTTAAAAGGCATCTGGATGGGTATATGAATAGGAAGGGTTTAGAGGGATATGGGCCAAGTGCTGCCAAATGGATTAGGTTGGGATATCTGTTTGGCACGGACGAGTTGGGACTGAAGGGTCTGTTTCCGTGCTGTACTTCTCTATGACTGACTGACTCTAATTGAGGAATAAATATTGAAAATAACACTCTGGATTGCTCCCTATTCTTCTTTGAACAGTGATATTTGATTTTTAACTATATATATTAAGTATGTTACTTATATGCAGGTTTTATTACTCTGGATGTTAAGCAGCCTAAAATGTCATTTTCCCTCTTAAATGCTGATCTTCCGTTATTTTGGCTATCATTACATTACTTGTTATTTTCTTAGTTGAATTTTAGTAGCCTTAAAGTGATAACCCCTCTGAAGTTTTTGAAACCATATTTGGATTATGACTCAAGTAGGTTTGTATTCCTGGTGACTTATCAAACATGGGCATTATCCTTGCATTATCTCACATAACACAATCATGATTGGTTACAATGCAACAAAAAAGTGCAATCATAAGTAACAATGTATTAGGACTATGACAAAGCAGGAGTGATGACTAAAGTTGTCTTGAATGAGGATTATTGAATGCATGTGCAAGAAATATTAAACCGTGTAAGCGATTTTAATTAATTTTAATAACTTACAAATGTAAATGCTACATTTGGATATTTAGCTATCACTCTTTGTTGCAGAGAGGTCAAACCTTTTTGGACAGATGTTTTTTTGTGAAATGAGCAATAAAACTTATGTTTGTGTATCACTGGACATTGTTTTCACTTGGACATTGGTTGTTTATCTTTTCCGTTTGAAAATAAATGATTACGTACGGCTAGAAGTAAATGACTGCAGTGAAATTATACATGAGTCATAAACCAGTAGCGATGGTCTTTCTAAGTTTCTTTGCATGTATACTCCAATATTGCAAGTTAACAAATTAATTTGTGATTATTTGGCTGATATGGACTTAACAACACTGGCATAGCAGCTAAGGTGGAATGTTTTATAATAATAAAAATTATAAAACATGTTTTCCCTGGAGCGTCGGAGGCTGAGGGATGACCTTATAGAGGTTTACAAAATTATGAGGGGCATGGATAGGATAAACAGACAAAGTCTTTTCCCCAGGGGTTGGGGAGTCCAGAACTGGAGGGCATAGGTTTAGGGTGAGAGGGGAAAGATATAAAAGAGACCTAAGGGGCAACGTTTTCATGCAGAGGGTGGTATATGTATGGAATGAGCTGCCAGAGGATGTGGTGGAGGCTGGTACGATAGCAACATTTAAGAGGCATTTGGATGGGTATATGAACAGAAAGGGTTTGGAGGAATATGGGCCGGGTGCTGGCAGGTGGGACGAGATTGGGTTGGGATATCTGGTCAGCATGGACAGGTTGGGTTGAAGGGTCTGTTTCCGTGCTGTATATCTCTGACTATGTGGCTACATATCTACATGTTGTATGTTTTCTCAGATTTATATTTCTTTAGAGCTGTTTTCTGTGCGTACAGAACTGAACTGACATTTTCCTTCTTTGGGGAGTTTAGATCCAAGGATCACAGTCTGGATATGAGAGGTAGACCATTTAGGACTGAGATGAAGAAAAATTTCCAAGTGCAGTGAACCTGTGGAATTCTCTACCGCAGAAGGTTGTGGCAGTCAAGTCATTGAATATATTCAAGAAAAAGAAAGTTTTAGATTTTAAAGGAATCAAGGGATATGGGGAGAAAGTAAAAATATGACATTGAGGAATAGGAGCAGGTTCGAAGGGTCGAACGGCCTGCACCTGTTCCCAGTTTCTATGTTTCAAATGAAGGGGATATACAGTAGTATTCTCCAGAGATCTACTATTCTACAATGAGGTAAGAATAGTGATCTCAAAAGTAACAGGTTCTTTAATAAAAAGTTGCCTTAACATTATTGAATATGTTGTGTTTGAAAATGATATTCTCTAATCACAATCATTTACACAGGATGGTAATCAATTAAAAAGACCAATGGCATATTGGCCTTTATTGAAAGGAGATTCAAGAGGTGAAGCTAAATGTCAAAATGTCAAAGAAAAATCATTATCTAAATGGTGAGAGATTAGAGATTGAGATGGAGAGATCTGGTTATCCTAGTATGTCAATCACCAGAAGGTTTGTATGTGCAGCAAGTAATCAGGAAAGCTAATAGAATGTTATAGTTTATTGCAAGGGGAATTGAATATAAAAGTAGGGAGGTTATGTTTTAGTTATACAGGGTATGAGTGTAGTATAGGCCTTGTACCTACAGAAGGATGTTAATGCATTGGAAGCAATTCGTAGACAGTTTACTAACATCTGGAGTGAATGGATTGCTTTATGCGGAAAGCCTGGACAGATTAGGCCTAAATTCTCTAGAGCTTAGCGTCTAAAGTAGCTCAATTGAAACATATCAATTCCTGAGGGGACTTGACTGGGTGGATGTTGAAAGTATCTTTCCTCTTGAGACATTTGAGAACTATGGGGCATAGATGTCCCCTTATTTTTAATCTATTTAAAACAAAGTTGAGGAAGCATTTTTTTTCCTCCTGAGGGTTAGGTGTCTATGGAATTCCCTTCCTCAAAAGACAGTGGATGCAGAATCTTTACTTCCACCTTAAAGATATTTAAATAGATTTTTGATTAATAAAGCAGTGAAAAGTTATTGAAGGTGTGCAGGAATGTAGAGTTCAGATCAGCCATGATCTTAATGAATGGCAGAACAGGTTTGAAGGACCAAATGGCCTATTCTTTTTCCTTGTTCATGTGTTTGTATCATTGTATGTTCGTGTAATATGGTTTTCTTCACTAACAGGATGCTGCTATTAAGTCAAAAAACCTACCACAAAATTGTTAAAACATGGAGATAGCCAGCTGAACCAAATCAAACTTTCTATCTCTGTATTCGCAATAAAGTAAAATTAAAGCCTCCATTGACCCCAGTGGTTCTGAACTAGACTTTTTAAATAACCAATCCTAGACTTTGTGAATGAAAAATTCCAGACCCTGATTTACATCTTAAACAAAAGACTTGGCAATATATTTACAATATTGTACCTTTAGCAGTGCAAAATTAAACAGCAACATAATTTAATTGATCTATGTTTTAAAATGACAAACCTTTTTTCACCCCTATTCACAAAGGCAGACGGACAAACACAAACAGTTCCAGAATAAATGACAAAACTGGTCGGACTACATACGTGGTTTTCACAATGCCTTGTTCAACAGGCATAAATTATAGTTTCTTGGTTGATGATCTGAAGATATTGATCAGGGCCACCTTTACTGTTCACTCAGATAAAGGCAGTAATGGTTAGAACTTAGTCTTCTATTTTCTTTTAGCTTTCCAGAGCTGCACATGGGAGGTTAGGCAGGGAGCTTTCAAATCTTCATGCTGTAATATCAACAGCCAGATTTCATCCAATTCAGAGTCTCTGACAGATCGACTGTCTCCTTCTCAAGGTTCCAGTTACCATTCAACACCTACCATCTGCTTGAGCATAAGGTCTTTTCTAGACATGCTTGAACCAATTCCCAGGGACTGATCCCATTATTTGCCAACTTCTTCACTCTGATTAATCATGGTGCTCTTCCCTGGTGATGAAGTGATTGCAGAACCTTTTGATAAAGAATTAATCTGCAATTAAGTCCCAGGCCTCACCTCATGAGTAAACAAAAGCTTTTTTAATTTTCCTTTTAGCCTGTGAATTTAGATTTTTGGTCTCAGAATATAGGAAAGTGGAATTGGGAAAAATGTTCAGCCATAACATTCATTGGTGGAGAAGAGTTGTGGGTCCACATGGTCTACTTGTTCTGTTTCTTGTGTTGTGTTCCTATGTTTTTAAATGGTACAGTTTTCAAAGGGGTTAAAGGGACCATTGGTACTGAGGAAATTTCACTTTTGAAAGTGAAGAGACTGTTATCTAAAGTTGAAGCTAAAAGAATTGATGGCATGTTATTAATCTCGTTCAGAATTTGGCTGAGCGACAGGAAACTGGGTCAACATAAGTTCTCTAAGTCACAGAATTACTTTTGCAAACTGTATTTGTTAACGACTTTTGGTTAGAATGTTGCACATACATTTGTAGAAGGCACAATGCTAACTGTGAGCAGTGTGGAGGGAAATGTAACATTTGAAAGTGCTGTTGATTGGGTAAAATTGTGGAATGCATTCTAAAATGTAGAAAATGTAAGGCCATTCACTTTGCCCCTCAAAGATAAAAAAGAAAATGTGGAGTGGGGGGGTAGGTGGGCAGGTCATGTGGCTGTGTGCAGGAGGAATCCACACACTAAGCTCACTAAAATGTCAGAAACAGCTACAAAATAATTAAGGCTAATGGGGTACTTGCATATAGAATCCCTACAGTGTGGAAACAAGCCATTTAAGGCCAACAAGCCCACACCAACCCTCCGAAGAGTAACCCACCCAGACCCATTCCCTTACCAATGCACTAACCCACACATCCCCGTACACTATGGGCAATTTAGCATGGCCAATTCACCCAAGCAGCACATCTTTTGGACAGTGGGAGGAAACCAGAGCACACGGAGGAAACCCGCACAGACATGGGGAGAATGTGCAAACTCCACACGGACAACCGCCTGAGGCTGAGTCCCTGGCGCTGTAGGGCAGTAGTGCGAACCACTGAACCGCCATGCTATCCCATCTAGAAAGTCAGAATATTAGTGGACAAAAGTGGTCTTGTATTCACACCTGATATATGGTTAGTACCTTTGGGCAAGACACTTTAAGAATGATATGTTGACCTTGGAGGGAATGAGCTATTGATTTACCAGCATCGGTTCCAGCGGCTAAATTAAGTGGAGAGGTTAGACAAACCAGGTTAGGTCCCTGGAACTTTGAATAAATGACTCCTCGAATGTCTAAGCTTTTTGTCTTTTGGTTAAGATCAGTTGCATGTTCCAGGTTGCAAGTCATCAATTCATCACTGAATTAGGATTTGGAATGAATGCGATTTAGTTGAGCTGCTATTGGTGGATGTCGATACTGGCTTTAGGCCTAATCTTAATTGTTGTCATTCAACCTTTCACCAATGACTGCTGGAAGCACCTGAGGTCCATGCTAGGGAGTCCACAATAAAGTTACGTCAGATGAAGACATGCTGTTGACCAGACGTACTTCATGAAGAGAATGTTGCTCAACCTCTGAGATTTCCAAGCTCTTGATATTGAGCTGGCTGGATTTCCATAGCAGGGGATACAACAATGTAATCAAGAATATTGTGGAATTCACACAAATGATGAAAGCCTTTGAAGAGAAAGGAAGTCAGGAGGCCCTCTCTGTTCGCACTGCTGAGCCTCTGTTTACTCTGCTGTTATAGTTGTCAGGTGCTTTCATTCAGATGTATAACACTCATGTCCTTCAGCTGATGTGCTCATATTCCTCAGCAGGTGCATACAGCTGGATGGAAGTAGCATTAAGGCAATGGATCCATTTGGAATTGGGACCAGTAACTGACGGGTCAAGATAGCCTTGAAGATGGATGCCAAAGGACCATTTTCTACCTACTTCCTAGCTTTGCCATTGGAAGAAGTTAGGGCAATTTAGTGTAAGCCAAGCAGCCCAAAGTGTGTCACAACCACAGCAAAACAGAACTTGGGGCAGTAGACTACTCTGTAAACCTTTGCTGAAAATGCAGGCAGCAGAGGCAATTGATTAAGAACTTAAAGGAGAAAACATGCTGAAACCTATCGCAGGGAGACAGACCACCTCTCTAAGACCTGCCCAAGAGGCAGTGCTAGCTTATACACAAATGACCAAAGTTGGGATTGCAAGCAATGCTGACTGAAATGACTTTGTGATAATGCAAAATATTTGTGATTCTTCTGGTTTCAGTTCCATCACTGCAGGTGAACTCCAGTACTGTGACTCAGTTCAATAATATGAACTTTAGTCCCTTCCCTCACTTGAGCTAACTTGTTTGACTCTGTAAGGATGTTTTATAGGTAACTCATCCCCTACATTTTCTGCATGTACAGCCAAAAGCATTTTGCTTATCACAAATTTATTTATGAGTATGTAATAGCTTTTGTAAATCACTTTGATATTTTTATGGAAGATAGCATGATAGTATGACTAATGTTATAAGCACTTCCATAATATCCAGTCTGATTACTGGAAGGTCAACTTATGAATTTTCAATTTTTGAATCATTTTTCAGTTGTAATATTTTATTTTCATTCCATTTGTCTTTCACCCCTCTAAGTATATTTTTCTTCCGGCTTTCTTGTCATTCTGCATCTAACATAAAACATGACACACTTTTTCCACCTGTCGAGAGGACTGACTGAATAATCCATATAATTAACTTTCTATTTGATTTGATAAAGTCCACTGAACCTTTCTTTTAATTGTTTCTAGAGACCGGTAATGATGCTAATACCTTATCTCCAGTAACAAAATTCTGAATTTTGTCTTTTAACTGCTCCAGTTTTTGTTGTTTATCACGCACTGTTCAAATGTTGTTTAACCCACTTGCATGCTTTGATTACTTTTTCTTTCAAACTTAAAACATTGCCTGAAAACATAGTCTTTGAGCTTTGATTTATGAATTTCTCTTTAATTAATTTAAAGGTTTCTTTTCCCTCATATCCATATTTCAGTTCCAAAAATGTTTTAGGACATCCATAACAGCAAACAACAGCAAGGGAATTCCTTTGTCCCAATTATTAGGAATAACTTCTTATCATTGTCTTCAGAGTTTGATGTCATCTTTCCACTACTCCTTGAGATCGTGGATTATAAAATGATGTTATTTGTTTTATTGGAGTAACAATGTTTGTGCAGAAAATATTTCAACTCTTAATGAAAGAACTATATATATTTGTTTTATTTTATCTACACTTCAATTGCTGCAGTTTTTACCTGCACTGAAAAGTTGTAAAGCTTCAGAACTTAGAAGTTAAACTGAGACCCTGCCTGTTCTTCAGGTGAACATAAAAGATCCTGTAATAACTCAGTTGTGTTCTCCCTAATGCTAAGACAAATATTTATTCCTGAAACAAAGAACATTTTTTAAAAAAAGGGACTCTTGTGTTCAAATTGACTATGATTCTCACGTTTATAACCATGACTGCCTTTTAAAATGACTTAATGGACCATGAGAGCTGCTGGGATTTTTGGAGGATTTGAAATATAAATGCCAATCTTTTTACTCTGTTTCTATAGTTGCAACTCATGTAAAATGGAGTTGGTTCAGTTTAGTATCTGAATTATATCTTTTTGTGCTATCAACCTTTTTCTGTAAAATGAATCTTTCTTTGCATTCATACCATTTCTGCCTGATTAAATTAGAATTTAATTATGCGATGATTCTTTTGTGCACAACATAATGAAGTATATAACACATCTCTGCATATGGCTATGCATAAAATTCTGTGGAGTATACTTGTGGTTTATTTTTTCCCATCTCAAATGTAAATATAATTTGC
Source organism: Chiloscyllium plagiosum (assembly GCF_037043375.1). Lineage (NCBI taxonomy): Eukaryota > Metazoa > Chordata > Chondrichthyes > Orectolobiformes > Hemiscylliidae > Chiloscyllium > Chiloscyllium plagiosum. The sequence continues at coordinate 121,537,899 of NW_028270141.1, read as the reverse complement.
AGTTTAGTTCTTGTGGTATTGAAAGCTTGATTATTTTTTGATCCACTTCCCCTTAGGAAATATCCACTGGCTGTCTTTTCTTTAATTCAAGAGAAGTGAAAGGTCTGGTCACTAGGGCATACTACTTCTATGTTCTTTTACAAAAGGCTAGCAATGATGGGCTGTGCTCTGAATTATAATGCAGTGTGGGAATGTACAAGATGTTGCAGAGCTCTCCAATGTCTTCAAGTGCCCAGTGTCATTAATAGTTAGACTTGTATTCAAAGACCTATGCGTTCCATTTTTTCACTTGGAGCATATATTACTTGAAAACATTATTTTGCTAACCCCATGCATTCAATAAATTGTGTTAGGTTTAGGTTAGAGAAAGAATAAAACAAACCTTAAAAATAATCTAATTCAATTATAACCAAAAATAGCTGCAGCAAATCTCAAAGCAACTTAACTGTTCTTCAAGTGTTTAAGTTTGCAGTGGGATGAGAGGTCCCTGGGGAACATGCTGAGTTGTTGGTATGGCAGTATATTGTGCTGACATATTGGTTTTAGTTATAATGTCATTGTTTTACTATGAACAATATCATAATAGAAGATGCAAATCAAATTTCTTTTACATTTTTAATTCCCCACGCACTTGACAATAAGCCGCATTCTTATTGGGAAAATCGCATAAAGAATGACCTCCTTGTAAGATGTTTTGTGAAATCACAATGTTTGTGATACTCTTTTATCAACCCTGCTGTGCACAATGGTATGATGCACCTGATGCTTCACTTAATTTTTCCCAGTTTCAGTTCACAGCTGCTAGTGATAACTTCAAATTTCAACGTTTCATTGTTTTTGTTGAGGTCGCAGTATTTATGTTGATAAGTCTTTGTTTCTTCTTGTTGCTAAATATTAGATGATGTGCCTCTCCTTCGTTGCCTATGATGTCTAAAACAAATGCTCACAGACCTTCCCTATTATAATAGTAATACAGCAAGCATATGAAGTATGCTGTTGCCATACTTTGATCTTTTCAAATTGAATCGTGGGACAGCTTTAGTTTTTGGATGAAGTGATGTGAAGGAGAAAATGAATCTCCGTTTAGCGAGGTAAAGTTTGAATGTCAACATGGCTTTGTCAGAGATCATGCCTAAAGAATGTGAATCATTTGTGAATGTGATCAAGTATGTAAGTGAGGGTAGGGCAGTTGATGTAGTTCATGTGAATTTCGGTAAGGCCTTTGACAAGGTCCCATATATGGAAGGTTGATAAAGAAGGTAAAGATGCATGGAATTTAGGATAACTTGACAAACTGACTCCAAAACTGGTTTAATGTCAGGGTTTGGTGATTGTCTCGTGGTAGTGTCACTTTGTTAATCCAGAAACCGAGGTAATCATCTTGGGGTCTGGATCTGCTGTGGCAGATGGAATTTGAATTCGATAATAATCTGCAAATAAAAGTTTAATTATGACCATGAAACCATTGCTGATTGTCAGGTAAAATCCATCTGGTTCACTAATAGCCTTTGGAAAGGGAATCTGTCATCCTTACCTAGTCTGGCCTACATATGACTCCAGGTCCACAGCAATATGGTTGACTCTGGATGGGCAACAAATGCTGGTCAAGTCAAAGATGCCGACATCCCATGAATGAATTTAAAGACTGACAGACAGTGGTGGTAAAAGTTTGTGTGTCTGCGATCAGTGCTTTTATTGTTTGCGATATTAATAAATTATGTACATGCGAACTTGGGGTCAGTGATAGGTTTGCGGATGACACAAAGATTGGCTGGGTGGTTGAAAGTGAGGACTAAGGCCTTGTTACAGGGGTATAGATGGGTCGGTCAGTTGGTAGCTTTGGAGCAGAGAAAGTTGAGCGGGGAGCTGATTGATGGATATAAAACTGAGGGCATGGTCAGAGTGTAAAGAAAGTAGCTGTTCTCTTTAGTCGAAGGGTCATGAACAAGGGGGCACACTTTAAAGCGAAAGGCAGGAGGTGAAGAGGGGATTTGAGGAAAGGTTGTTTCACCCAGGTGGTGGGGCCTTGGAATATACTGCCTGGAAAAAGTACTTTGAACGTTTGAATTGTCATAACATTCAAGGTTATGGGCCTAGTAGAGCTAATACAGGTAGTAGTGTAATATTGGTGGTGATTACTTGATGGGCCGAAGGACCTTTTCTGTACTATTCTATGATAATTCAGAAAAAAAAACTACAGTTAGTTTTGTCTGCAGCCAGCACCTACAGACTGGATTCTTTTAATCTGCTACACAGAGCAAGTGTTGCATCTAATACATTTAATCAACCAGCTGAAGCAGCACTCGAATAATCCTGTACCACCTCATTGTTTATCAGCAGAAGTGACAGCTTGCATTTATACATATTCTTTCCTCATTTCTCTGATTTTGATTGAGAGAAATGCAAGGAATCTGTCCATGTATCCTGGTGGCTAGTTTTCTGCCTGTTTGTCCAATGTAGTGTTTGTTACAGTTCTTGCGAGGTATTTTGTAAAGAATGTTCGTTTTGCTTGTTGCGTACATAGGGTCTTCCAAGTTTATTAGCTGCTGTTTTAGTGTGGTGGTGAGTTTGTGGGCTACCATGATGCCAAGGAGTCTGAGTAGTCTGACAGTCATTTCTGAGATGTCTTTGATGTAGAGAAGAGTGGTGAGGGTTTCTGGATGCATTTTATCTGCTTGTTTGGGTTTGTTGCTGAGAAATCACCTATACAGTGTATTCAAAAAGAACGATTACCCAAGGAACGCAGTCGCCAATTTCTCAATAACAAACCCAAACAAGCATATAAAATTTCTGTGCAAACTCTCCTGACTTGGAAGCTTCACAAATAAGAACCCACCACTGCTGAAGTTCCCTAAACCGAACTAGGTACAAAATACTTGATTTGCCTGCTGGGGAAAAAAATCTGTTCTATCTCCTGTCCTGAACTTTGTATTCTTCTGAACTAACACGCTAACGGAAATATTAAATTATTTCCTTAATGTGTTTATTCTACCTGACATAAATCCAAAACCACAAGCAACTTGTGCATTGACCTCACAAGGGCTTTCCCAGGGACTTAAGTATAGTCACATACCTTCTTGGAACTGTTTATAGTAGAACCTCGATTATCCAAACAAGATGGGCAGGGAATATTTTGTTTGGATAATTGATCATTTGGATAACTGAAAATAAGTGGTAAGTTGAGTACTGGTTATCCAAACATTTCTCTATTATCCTGGAATGCACACCATAATGTAATTTGACCAATAATTGATCTATCACAAACAAGTGATAAATTGAGTGCCGGTTATTGAACATTTCTCCGGCAATGCACACCATAATGCCATTTAACTGATTACTAAATGCAGAGTTGCTAATGCTGTTTTTATGGGACCTTGAGATCCAAAATTCAGATAATCTGATGTTCGGATAATCGAGGTTGTACTGTAGTTCACTGTCCAAATGACTTTTAGATCAATATATTAAAACAATTCACAGAACTGACCTACATCTATTTACCTGTAATGTATATTTATAAGATATAGATTTTAAAATACATTTGCCGTCATGCTATTGAACAGGTAGGCAAATGTAACTAAGTGACTCTTTTTGGGTTCTAAAATCTCTGGATTTTACCATTCTTATTTTAGCCAGGGTCTAATTTTCTTTGTTCATAGGATGTGTGTCAGGGTCCATCCTAACTTAGGAATATATCTCTCTAATGCTGGTGTTATAATTCTCTTTGTAACAACACTAGAGGTATCCCTATATCCCAAAGACTGCAGCAGTTCAAGGCAGCAGCTCACCACTAGCGCCTCCAGAAAAATTAGGGATCAGTAATAAATGCTGGCCTAGGCAGCGATGTCCACATCCATGGAATGCATTAGATCTGCATACAGGAGCTATTTTTAACATTGTGGTAAATTTAATGTTCTGTTCTTAAAGTGGGGCTGTTGCATGCACAATTACAGTTAATCAAACTTTAGACCGCCAACATCCAGTGGTAACATTGTTGGAGTCATAACTTAGTTGGCCCAGGGGGCAAGGCTTCAAGTCCTACCAAAGTAGCTGATAGAATTTAAATTAAATTAATATAATTTGGGATAGGTGCTAATCTTAGTAATGGTATCCATGACAACTAGCATTGATCATCGTAAAAGTCTATCTGGTTCGTTAATGTCCTTTAGGGAAAGAAGTTATTATTCTTACCATAGCCTGGCTAATTACCCTATGGATAGGCAACAATGCTGGAGACATTCACATTTCACGGAATAATACTGAAAAATGAAACATCACTTCCCCAACCCCATACCAAAGAAGACATACAAATTTCCAGCATTATTTTGAAACCTATTGAGGATTATTTGGAATTGAAATGCAAGTATGATGAGATTTGAGTTAAAATATTCCTGGACATTTGAAGATATCTTGACTTGCATTTAAGGGGAATGTGAATCTGATTTCATGCATGATCATATCCATGTCTTCAATGATAAGTGTGTTTATGCAAAGGAATAGAACTGAAATGTTGCAGGCTTTGGTAATTATTCAATTATATAGCTGAATGGAGGAAAAACAATTGACAGTCGTTCCTAATTTTATTTACTTTAGATAAACATTTTTTTGAATGTTCTCAAAAGGTGCAGATAAGATGGAATATATACTCATTCTAGTTTGAGTCTATTAATTCATTTATATATTCTGGCCGTGTAATAGAGTTTGTTGTGGTTGTTTTTTTAAAATGTAGAATTATTTCAAGATATAGGGACTGCCACTTTTCTGATGCTGGTAAAGCAAATCCATACACCTGATTGAGTGATTTTATTACTTTTCTCCAAATTCAGTTTAAAAAAAGTCCAAATATATTGTTTATCTTAAAAGCTTTTAATCCACATAGTTAGGCTTTCTACCAATACAGAGTTGCAAGAGAAGATAGCAACTGTTATAAACTCAGTATTGACTCGTGTGAGAGCCAAGCCTTTTTTAAATTTGAGCTTACTCCATTATCAATTTCCAGCCATTTAACATTCAAGAAAATCAAAACTTTTATTGAAGAATAAGTCACTGTTTTGCTCATAGCTTGAAGGCTGTGCATAAACTCTGCGTAAAGCTGCCATGTACAGTCATTGGACCAAACTGTTCTGTGCTGAAACTAGTTGCTTACAGGTATTCAAAAGTTGACTTATTTTCAACCTTCCCTGGAAAAATACACAGCACATCCAGGATCTAGAACTACTGTATGATATTTTCCAAAATTAATTTAGCCTCCACAATGTAGTTTGTAATAAATGAGGGATTATATTATTTGGGGTTATCTAGTTTTCATTATTACCTGTCTAATCATAGAGAATCATTTATGATGTCTTCCCTTCCTGCTCCCACATTACAACCTCTGTATCCCTGAATATCTGTACTTAGTGATCTACAACTCCTCATACACGTTACCCATTGAAAACATCAAAAGTGCACTATTAGTTTTCACTTGTAAATTGATGACATCCAACTCTACACCACCAATAAATCTCCTGGTACAGTACTGGCAATGTTGTTACATTATCTAGCATCCAATATTGGATGGGCAGAAATTTCTCCAATTGAATTATGGTTTACAGTCCCTGCTTCAAACTCTATTCCCAAACTACTGGCTCCATCATTCTTCCTTGATAGCAGACCAAGAAGAAACCAGTTCATTTGTAACCTTGGTGACACATTTGATACATACAAGATTTTAACACTCAGCTGACATTCTCATTCATCCCTTCATTGCCTCTAAACCAGACTATTCTAATGCATTCTTGGCACACATCACATTCCCCTACATTGTCCCCACCATAACTTGATATTAAGCAAAAGTCAACTGTCGTGACTTAACTTGGACCCAAGTCCTTTTTCCCATTGCCCCTGTGTTTGTTAACTTGCATTCCTGCTGAAACCCTTCCATGGCCTTAGCCTTCCCTACCTTGGTCTCTTCCAACCCCACAACATGCTGAGACATCAGCACCACTCTAATTTTTGGCCTTTTGTTGATCTTATTTACTACAACAGTACCCTTGAATCTATGCTGTGGAATTCTCTCTTTAAATCTGCCTGCATCACTTTTTTCTCCTTCAAAACATTAATTAAAACTTGATCAGGTTTTTGGTAAACTGGTATCATATTTTCTTTTGTGACATGCTGTCATCTTTGTTTGGTAGTGTTCCTATGAAGGACATCAGGATGCTTTTATAATGTTAAACACATATAAAAATAAGTTGCAAATGAAATATGCTGTTTAGTTTGTACCAATAGAATGAAATGACAATATCAGACTGTATTGGAAGGCTATTTTGTGATGTTTCCTGATGCTACAAAATAACCTGTGGTACGTTGAGTCATCCAATTGAAAATAAGTTATTTAACTCTACCTGCATCCCCAAGGATTGAGTAACTCAATGATTTTACTGTGTGTTTTGAGATGCTGAAGCATCTCACCATGAGTATATTTTAGATAGTTTGTTCTGTCCCTTACTTGTTAAACCATTGACAAGGTTTCTATTTATGGTAATAGTTATTCAATAGGTAGTATTTGCATGTAAGAGTGTTTTCGAGTGCCAATTTTATCCTGAACATTGGGTACAGTTGTTGTACGTTGAGTCTTTGAGGGAATCAGGGGAAAATGAGATAAGGCAGGAAATTAGAGTTGAGAGTTTTCAGGTAGGGCATGATCTCATTTTATGGTTGAGCAGCCTCAAAAGGCCAAATGGCCTAGTTCTATTTCTACTTCCTCTGGTCTTTATTCAATTATGGGGTGCTTAAACTTCATTCAAGTACTTGGCATTTGTGATATGCTGCTATTTAAAGACCAGTAAGAAATAATGACAAGTTGATTTTCTGCAACACCTATTCAGCGACTCATCATAAGCTCAAATAATCCTGCATGTATTACTTACATGACTTTTCAACATTTTTCTATTTCTTTCATATACTTTTACAATACATTTATCCCGATGCTCACTATGCCTCAGATGAAGGGTGAATTTGAGAAGACAGGACCTTTGTGGTAACCACAGTCGATACAAGAATCGAACTTGAGCTGTTGGCGTCACTACATTGCAAGCTAACTGTTCAGCCAACTGAGTTAATCAATCCTACATCTCATTTAAATGCAAACACACACAAGTTCATTCACAAATAAAACTTCAGACATGTTATGAGTGGTAAGTGTAGTTAAAAGGGGACAAATTATATGGATAAGAAGCCAACTTCAAGAGGTGAAATGAGAGAACGTGCTCACATTGTTCTGAGCCAGAGAGCAGTAGACGACACTTGATTTGGTTGCTAGTCTGTTGGAACTGTGTCTGCTCAAGTCAGAAGTTCTTGTTTTCAGAGTCTTTGTTACCTTTTCCATTCTGAGGGTGTGAAAGAGAAAGACTCGTCATTAGTTCCGGTCTTTCTGGAGGTCTGAATGCAACTGCCTCTTTCTTAGCTCTGACAAACTGAAACTTAAAAGAAAAAAATCCAAAGCTGTTCTTGGAGAGTTTGTCTCAAAGAATTAATTCCAGCTTCTCCAAAAGTTACATGACCACGTGTAATCAACAAATAAACAACATTACAGCCTTGGTTCAATTAAAATAGCTGAACACCAAAAGTGATGCATGAGGGATTGCCCTTGATATTGAAGCAGAATTTGAACAAGTGTGGAATCAAGGAGCTGTAGCAAAATTAAAGTCAAATTATCAGAGAGAAACTCAGGTTGGAGCCATACCGAACACACAGGAAGATGGTGTGATTGTTGGAGGTCAGTCATTCTAGCCCTGGAACATTGCTACAAAGGTTATTCCAGTCTAGGCCCAATGATCTTTAGCAGCTTGATCAATGACCTCCTGATTTCCTGCTTAAGTTATATGCTAGCTTCTTGTGATTCATACACAAGAAATGTAAAAGTGCTGAATTCCAGAGGTGAGAGTGACAGCCGTAAACATCAAGGCCACATCTGACCAAGTGTGGCATGAAAGGAGTCCGAGCAAAACTGGAATCAATGACTATCGGGATGAAAATCCCTGCTGGTTGGAGTCATACCTGGAATGAAGGCCGATGATAATGGTTGTTGGCCAGTCATCTCAGCTCCAGGACAACTCTGCAGGGGCTCCTCAGTATGGTGCCACTGCCCAGCCATCTCCAGCTACTTTATCAATGACCCTCTCTCCATCATGAGGTCAAAAATGGTGATGTTCACCAATGAGTGCACAATGTTCAGCACCATTCGCGATTCCTCAGTTACTAAAGCAATCTGTGTTTAAATGAAACGAGATCTGGACAACATCCAGGCTTAGGCAGACAAGCAGAAAGTAATATTTGCACACATTGGACATGACATGGTCATTGCATAAGACATGCCGTAATTACTAGGAGAAAGTGAGGACTGCAGATGCTGGAGATCAGAGCTGAAAATGTGTTGCTGGAAAAGCGCAGCAGGTCAGGCAGCATCCAAGGAGCAGGAGAATCGACGTTTTGGGCATGAGCCCTTCAGGAATGAGGAAAACGTGCCAAGCAAGCTATGGTCTGACGATGGTCTCCATCGTCAGACCATAGCAACACGACAGCTGGAGGAAGAGCGCCTCATCTTCCGCCTAGGGACCCTCCAACCACAAGGGATGTACTCTGATTTCTCCAGTTTCCTCATTTCCCCTCCCCCCACCTTGTCTCAGTCCCAACCCTCGAACTCAGCACCACCTTCCTAACCTGCAATCTTCTTCCTGACCCCTCCGCCCCCACCCCCACTCCGGCCTATCATCCTCACCTTATCACCCTCAACCTCCTTCTACCTATCGCATTTCCAACACCCCTCCCCCAAGTCCCTCCTTCCTACCTTTTATCTTAGCCTGCTTGGCATACTTTCCTCATTCCTGAAGCAGGGCTCATGCCCAAAGCGTCGATTCTCCTGATCCTTGGATGCTGCCTGACCTGCTCCGCTTTTCCAGCAACACATTTTCATGCCGTAATCACTGCCCCTTGACATTCAATGGTGTTGCCATCACTGAATATCCTGAGGGTTACCATTGACCAGAAACTCAATTGGACTTACCACATAGTGGCTACGATATGGCATGTAACTCACCACCTGACTCCCAAGAATCTGTCCACCTGCTTCAAGGCCCAAGTCAGGAGTGTGATGGAGCACTCCCCATTTGCCCAAATGGGTTCAGCTCCAGCAGCACTCAAGAAGCTTGATACCATCAGGACAAAGCAGACTGCTTTATTGGCACCACATCCACAAACGTGGGATGGACAACAAATGCTGACCAGCCAGCAATGCCCAAAACCCACAAATGAATAAATAAAAAAACCCCACTCTCTCTACCAGTGACGCTCACTAGAAGTAGTGTGTGCTATCCATAGGATGCACTGCATAAATTTCCCAAAGATCTTTACCACCATCCATACTGCAACCACTTCCATCTAAAAGGACTGAAGAAAAATGCAAGTTCCCCGCCAAGCCACTCGATATTCTGTCTTGAAAATTTATTGTCGTTCCTTCACTGTAGCTGGGTCAAAATCCTGGAATTTCTTCCCTTGAGTCAACCTACAGCACGTAGGCTGCAATAGTTCGAGAAGGGTGACTCTGCACCACCATTTTGAGGGCAACCAGGGATGGGCAATGAATGCTGGCCAGTCAGTGATGCCCACATTCCTTGAGTTTATTAAAAAAAAATCCTTCTGTGCTGCAGCATTTTGAAGTCTTTCTCCAATTAAATAATATTGTCCCCTCTTCTTCCTGTCATTATACATAACCTTACAGTTTTCTACATTTTTATGTCGTAGAGCCATATATTGTAGAAGAGGCACTTTGGCCCATCAAGTCTGTACTGCCAAAATGCACTACTACCTACGCAAGTTCCACTTTCCTACAGTAGGCACGTAGCCTTGAATCTTATGACATTTCAAATGCTCTTCTAAATATTTTTTAAACATTTGAGGTTTCCTGCCTCAACTCTCCTTGGCAGTACACTCCAGATTCCCCTAACCATTGGGTGAAAAAGATTTTCTTTGATTCCCTTCGAAACCTCTTGCTTTACACTTTAAAATTATGCACCCTTGTTCTTGACCCTTTGACTAAAGGAAGCAAGTGCTTTCTTTCCATGACACACAATCTTTTCCACTTCGATCAATCCCCCTCAATCTTCTGTGTTAATTCAGCTTCTCTTCGTTGCTGAAATGCTCCAGCCCAGGGGATATCCTGGTAAATCTGAGGATGCAATCACAGCCGCCTTATGATGTGGTGACCAGAACTGCACATAGTACTCTAACTGTGGCTGAACCAAGTTCTGTTCAGTTTCAACAAGACCTTCCTGTACTACTAATCTATGCTGTGATAGATAAAGGCAACTGTACTGTACGCCTTCTTAATTATCCTATTAATCTGTACTACCACCTTCAGGGATCAGTGGACAAGCATCCCAAAGGTCCTTCTGAGCTTCTAAATGTCCCTGCCATTCATTGAGTACTCTCTTGTATTGATCCTTCTTCCAGAATGTACCACCTGACATTTATCAGGGTTAAATTCCATTTGCCATCTGGCCATCTGACAAATGCATTTATATCCTCTTGTAACCTAACACTTTCCTCCTTACCTTGCCTACCTAGCCAGCCTGTGTCATCCACAAACTCATTTATCGTCGTGTCCGTATCCTCATCTACATCATTTTTGAATGTCATGAACAATAAAGGATCCAGCACTGATCCCTACAGTTCTCAACTGTACACTGGGCCCCAGTTATGCAAACAGCCTTCTATCAACATCCTCTGTCTTCTGTCACTATGCCAGTTTTGGATCTCATCTGTCAAGATTTTGCCCACCACTTGCACTGTCTATATGTCTCAGTAGATTGTAATCATCCTTACCTCTTGCCACCTTCGCTATTTTTGTCATCCAGCAGTTTGGCAATAGTAAATTTTGCTCATCTCATCAAAGTCATTAATATATAAGACCATAAGACATAGGAGCGGAAGTAAGGCCATTCGGCCCATCAAGTCCAGTCCGCCATTCAATCATGGCTGATGGGCATTTCAACTCCACTTACCCGCATTCTCCCCGTAGCCCTTAATCCCTTGTGACATCAAGAATATATCAATTTCTGCCTTGAAGACACTTAGCGTCCCAGCCTCCACTGCACTCTGTGGCAATGAATTCCAAAGGCCCACCACTCTCTGGCTGAAGAAATGTCTCCGCATTTCTGTTCTGAATTTACCCCCTCTAATTCTAAGGCTGTGTCCACGGTTCCTAGTCTCCTCGCCTAACGGAAACAATTTCCTAGCATCCACCCTCTCCAAGCCATGTATTATCTTGTAAGTTTCCATTAGATCTCCACTTAATCTTCTAAACTCCAATGAATACAATCCCAGGATCCTCAGCCGTTCCTCATATGTTAGACCTACCATTCGAGGGATCATTCGTGTGAATCTCCGCTGGACACGCTCCAGTGCCAATATGGTTGCCCATCTCTGTGGCATTCCACTAATTATAGGTTGCCATTAATCTCCCCTTAACCCAACTCTCTGTTCTCTTAGTTAGCAAATTCTTTACCATGCTAATATGGATAACTTCCAACATTTGAAATCCAAATATGTTACACCTATGGTTCACATTTATCCATTCTGCTTGTATTCTCCTCAAGGCATTTTAATAGACTTCTCAGGCATGACTTCCCTTCATGAAGCCAGTTGACTCAGTTTGATTATATATATTTCTATTATCTTTTATTTTCCCAATGACCGATTTAAGGTTAGCGGCCTTTTATTACCTGTTCTTGTCTCCTTTGGTTTTTGAATGAAGAAGTTGTCTTTGTAATTTTTGAATCCTCTGGGACTCTTCCAGAGTTAAAGGATTCTTGGAATATTACTGCCAGTGCATTCACCTTATAGTCTGGGATTGCTGGACTCCCTATTTTTTAAAATTCACTCGTAGGATGTGTCTCAGCCAGATTTTATTGTCCCTAGATGCCCTTGAAGAGATGTTGGTGAGCTGCCCTCCTTGAACTGCTGAAGTCCATATGCTATACGTTGACTGACAGCGTCATTAGTGAGAGAATTCTAGGATTTTGACTCAGTGACAGTGAAGGAATGGTGTTATGTTTCCAAGTCCGGATGATGAGTGGCCTGGAGGGGAACTTGCAGGTAGTGGTGTTCCCTTTATCGTTTGCGCTTGTCCTCCTTTTGCCCTGCTGAGTGTTGGCAGTGGAGGAATTGGATGCTTGTGGCTATGGTGCCTGTCAAGTAGCTGAGTTATCCTGCATGGAATAAAATTTCGTGATTGTTGGATCTTCACTCATTCAGGCAAGTTGGGAGAATTCCATCACACTCTTGACTTCTACTTTGTAGATGGTGGACAGGTTTTGAAGAATCAGAAGGTGAGTTTCATGACAAAACTGTTCTTAATTTCTGATCTGCTGTTGTAGCTACTGTATTTCCGTGCTGAGTCCAGTTAAGTTTCTGGTCAATGGCAACCCTCAGGATGTTGACATTGGGATTGTGTCCATTGAATGTCAGGGGGTTGTGATCAGACTCTCTTATTGCCTTGCATTTATATACACCGATATTACTTGCCACTTGTTAGCCCAAGCGTGGATATTGTCCAGATCTTGTTGCATGTGACCATGGACTGCTTCAGTACGTGAGGAATCATGAATGGTGCTGAACACTGTGCAATAATCAGCAAACATCTCCATTTCTGACCTTCTGTTGGAGGGAAGATCATTGATGAAGCAGTTGAAGATGGTTGGGCCAAGGACACTACCCTGAGGAACTCCTGCAGAGATGTCCTGGAGCAGAGATGACTGAGCCCAAGCAACCACACCATTTTTCTATATGCCAGGTATGACTCCAACCTGTGGAGAGTTTGGCCCCTGATACCCATTAGTTCCAGTTTTTTGCTAGGGCTCCTGATGCCATATGGTTGAATGTGGCTGTGATGTTAAGGGCTGTCACTATCACCTCACCTCTGGAATTCAATTCTACTGTCCAAGTTTAAACTGAGGCTGTCATGAGATGAGAAGTTGAGTGATCCTGGCAGAACCAAAAATGGGTGTCACTGAGCAGGTTATTGCTGTGCAGGCACTGCTTAATAGCACTGTTGATGACACCTTCCATCACTTTACTGATCAAGAGTAGACTCATGGGGCAGTAAGTGGTTGGGATGAACTTTCCTATATTTTGAGAAAAGGATATTCCTGGGCAATTTTCCACATTGTCAGGTCGATCCGAGTATTGTAGTTGTATTGGAACTGCTTGGATAGGGGAGCGGCAAGTTCTGGAACACATGTCTTCAGTACTATTGCCAGAGTGGTGTTAGAGCCCATATCCACTGTCTCCAACCATTTCTTAATATCATGTGAAGTGAATAAAATTGGCTAAAGACTGCCATCTGAGATGCTGGGGACCATTGGAGGAGGCCAAGATGGATCATCTGTTTAGTACAGATTGCTGAAGATTGTTGTGTATGCTCTAGTGTTGGGTTCATTCCTCGTTTTGGATAGTGATATTTGTGAAGCTGCTTCCTCCATTGAGTTGTTTAATTGTCCACCACTATTCATGATTGGATGTGCCAGGACCGCAGATCTTCGATTTTATCCAATGGTTGTGGTACTGTTTAGCTCTATCTGTCACTTGCTGCTTATGCTATTTGGCATGCAAGTGGTCCTGTTTAACAACTTCACTGATTGACACCTCATTTTCAGATATGCCAAATGCTGCTCCTTCCATGGCCTCTTGCACTCCCCATTGTACCAGGGTTGATCCCCTGGCTTGATGGTCACAATTGTATCCAGAGTATATTTTGCTCCCTTGCCATCTCAGTGTTTCCTCCAAGTATTGTTCCATCCATTTCACCTGACGAAGAGCAGCATTCTGAAAGCTTGTGATTTCACATAAACCTGTTGGTCTATAACTTGGGTTTGGTAGCCTATGACTTCTGACTTTGTCCACCCCAGTCCAACACTGGCACCTTCACATCATGGGTTTAGAAGAATGAGGGGTGATTTCATTGACACCGTTTTAAATTCTAACAGGACTGGACAGTAAAACACAAGAAGGATGTTCACTATGATTGGAGCATGTAGAATCTGGGGTCACAGTTTAAGCTATAGGGTAGGTCATTTAAGAATGAGGTGAGGAGAAATTTCTTCACTCAGAGAATGGTGTGGAATTCTCTTTTTACAGAAAGTGGTTAAGGTCAAGAGATTAAATGCTTTCAAGAAGGCTTTAGTGATAAAAGGACAAAATCAGAAATAGGGTACTGAATACAATGTTCAGCCATGATCTCTGAATGGTGGGAGGAGGCTTGAAGGGACAAGTAGTGTACTTCTAGAAATATTGAAAATTAAAACATGTTTGAGCCTGTGCCCTTTAATTTATTGATGGGATGTGGGCATCACAAGCTAATCTAGTATTTATTGGCGATGTCGAATTGTCCACTTTCTATGGGTCTGGAGTCACATGTGGGCCATACCAGGTAAAGGACATTAGTGAATCAGATGGCTTTTTCCAACAATTGACAATAGTTTCATGGTCTTCACGTGGCTATTGATTCCAGATTTTAATTGCATTCATGTTCTACCATCCGCCATGGTGGAATCAAACCCTGCTCCCAGAACATTACCTGGGTCTCTGAATTAATAGTTTCACAATAATACTCCTTCTCAGATGCAACCCTTCAGATCCAAGGAACATATTGGCCTTTAGCCCCATTAGTTTCCCTGTTACTTTTTCTCTACTGATTGATTAGATTTATTTTCTTTCCCCCTTTTGCACTTTGATTACTTTGTATTTTTGTGATGTTATTGTGTCCCACTACGAAGACTTATGCAAAGTGTTTATTCAATTCTTCTGCCATTTTCTGTTTCTCCATTATTATTTCCCAATTTTAGTATGTTTCTTCCTTTTTAAGTACTTAAAGAAGCTGAAAATTGCTTAGTTTACCTTAATTTTCTTTTCGCTCTCTCCTTTTTGTTAAAACTTTTCCTGTCCTCAGTCTTACCATTAATCTTTACTAAAATTTGCTACTATCCTTTAACTTCCTGATTAATCATGGTTAGCTTATCCCCCTTACTAGAATCTTTCTTCTTCACTGGGGTATATCTTTGTTGTGAGTCATGAAGTAACTCCTTAAATGTCTGCCGTTGTTCACCGCCTGCCTTTCCTGGTAAATTCCTTTCCTAGTCCACTCCAGCCAACTCTGCCTTCATTCTTTTATAATTAACTTATGTCAGTGTAGGCTTAGAATTCAAGTTGAATTTTAAGTAAATGAGCAAGCGGTCAGTATTGTTGTCAGCTCTGAACAGAACCTGAGTGTGCAGTATGTTCTTTAAGTCACACAAGCACAGCACGATGTAGTCTATCCAGTGCTAATTTCTTGAAGAGGAATACAAACTTGTGTCTTTGAAGCACTGTCTTTGAAAGACGGTAGTGGTTATGGACAACTGCTTTTTCTGCAGAGAGTTCCAAGAGTAGACATCCATTTTCATTTTTGATTCCAACTCTATGGTTGCTGACTGCTACTTTCCATTCTGGCTGTCACAATCAACTCTGGTGTTGTCATCCTTAGTGATTTCAATTTTCACCTTGGAAAAGGCATTCTGGATGAGTTTATGGAGATCTGTGTAGAAGTTCATTTTTTTCCAGGTTAGCATAAATGTAGTTGTGTTGCTTGCTGGTGGTCTTGGAAGGTGTAGCACAGGGACATGTGTTCAGAATGGCTCATTGGCAGGCTTGGAAGTTTAGTGGTGGTTATTTTTTTTTTCAGCATGAAATCAACACTAGAGAGGTGTTGTTCATCTCGATCTACCTGATCAATAGCGGGTGTAGGCAGCATTATATTCTGTCAAGCTGTCTTGCTGCATGAGACAAAAAACTGCAGATGCTGGGGTCCTGAAAAAGGGTTATACCCAAAGTGTTGACTTCGCCACCTCCTGATGCTGCCTGGCTTGCTGTGTTCTTCCAGCCTCCTGCTTGTCTTGCTCCATGAAGCAGACCTCACTCAGACATAGTATTCATGTCTAATTTGACAAGCTCATGGACCACTAGGGTTGACCTTCGTTGGGGGTAACTGTTGAGCATTGTTCTCACATTCCAGCAGTCGAGCTTCAGAATTTTGATTCTTTACTTTTGAAGCCAGGTTGAAAGTTTGCATTTTCTCTTGCAGGTTGTCCTGTTGACCAGAATAAGACAATTGGGTGTTGGGTGATGAGCATTTGTTTGGACTAGCTTTTCTTCACCCATCTCTAATTCAGGCACAAGCAGTGCTATCCTTCAGAAAGGTTGCTTGGTCACACAAGCTGATGATATCATAGAACAGTACAGTACTGTACAGGTCCTTCGACTCTGCATGTTGTGCTGACCGTTTATTCTACTCTAAGATCAAACTAACCTACATACACTTCATTTTACGAACATCCATGTGCCTATCCAAGCGTTGCTTAAATGATTAGATTAGATTAGATTACAGATTAGATTTTTAGATTTTAGATTTTTTTTTTAGATTAGATTACAGTGTGGAAACAGGCCCTTCGGCCCAACAAGTCCACACCGACCCGCCGAAGCGAAACCCACCCATACCCCTACATTT